>NC_052505.1:28773507-28981007 GCF_014356525.2 Nilaparvata lugens | reverse complement strand
GGCATGCAATTTATAGTCACCTCGACAGCTGATTTATGATGAATAATTCTATAGTCTGATTTTACTTTCCTTGCCCTATTACCATAGGTAAGGAAAGTATTGCTTTCCGAAAAAAATTAAAATACCCCAATTTCTAAATTTCTATACGTTTCAAGGTCCCCTGAGTCCAAGAAAGTGGTTTTTGGGTATTGGTCTGTATGTATTGTGTGTGTGTGTGTGTGTGTGTGTGTGTGTGTGTGTGTGTGTGTGTGTGTGTGTGTGTGTGTGTGTATGAGTGTATGTGCGTCTGTGTACACGATATCTCATCTCCCAATTAGCGGAATGACTTGAAATTTGGAACGTTTAAGGTCTTTACAATATAAGGATCCGACACAAACAATTTCGATCAAATGCGATTCAAGATGGCGGCTAAAATGGCGAAAATGTTGTCAAAAACAGGGTTTTTCGTGATTTTCTCGAAAACGGCTCCAACGATTTTGATTAAAGTTATACCTGGAATAGTCATCGATAAGCTCTATCAACTGCCATAAGTCCCATATCTGTAAAAATTTCAGGAGCTCCGCCCCATCTATGCAAAGTTTGATTTTAGATTCTCAATTGTCAGGCTTCAGATACAATTTAAACAAAAAAAAATTGTGTGGGAAAGATTGAGCATGAGAATCTCTACAATTAATGTTCAGTAACATTTCCACCTAAAATTAAAAATAAGCTCGAAATTCGAGAAAATGTGATTATTCAATTACAAACTGTTGGCAACTGTTGATTCTATTAAATCATTCACTATGAAGAGATAGCAGATCTCGTGTGTATCCAGAGATATTGCCCTGTCACCAGCTGGCTCAAATCTTTGAATAGTAAACTTGAGATGCGCGGGAACACTAGCGCGTCAGGAGATCAATTTTCATAACGGCAATGAAAGTTGTGCGAGTGCACCACACCAGATTTTTTACTTTTAATATTGACGTATGAAGGAGGCTCCTTTTTCCTTTTATATTATCCTTGGAATGCAAAATTTCCAAAAACCTTGTATATACGTCGACGCGCAACTTAAAAAGGAACATACCTGTCAAATTTCATGAAAATCTATTACCGCGTTTCGCCGTAAATGCGCAACATATAAACATATAAACATTCAAACATTTAAACATTAAGAGAAATGCCAAACCGTCGACTTGAATCTTAGACCTCACTTCGCTCGGTCAATTGATCTATTTAATCACTATTCACTCAATTATTCATTTATTCAATTGGTATATTAATCAGATGGTGATTGAACACATTTTCAGAGACTAAGAAGGTGGAAATGGATGGTCTTGACAAATGTGAGCGGATGAATGAGTACTTGAAAATTGCTTCGGCTCAAAAGGAATTTGTAAGTGGCCTGATGTATTATTATCATCATTCAAGTATTTCATCTCCTTCTACATTTTACTGCTCTTGTTGTAAATTTTTAACTGTTCCACAACTGAATTGGAATATTGATTCGAATATTCAGATAATAATACAGTAATTGTTTGAAGCTGTTCTATCGATTTTTTATGTATTTGTTATTGTAGTAGTGATGAATTTAAGTACGGTAATTTATTAAAATTGCAATATTTGAACCTATTAACTATTCTTTTTCTATTAGATTCTATTTTATCTAATATTTCTACTTTCTCTCATAATTTATGATGATGTAACAGCAAACAAAACTATAGTTTGTGTAAAACAAGTTGAGACTTGGCCCTCCATCCGAAGAAATTACAGGGTTTCCAAATCGTGTAAAATTGCAACTTTCTCAAATTCCCAATTCAACATCAGAATTGGATGTAGAATATCATCCCCGATATCCTAGTAGTGCTAAAAAGTTTCAGGGTTGAAGAATAAAAAGGAAATTCAACTTTTATGATAAAATTGGAAACATTGTGAATATTTGTTTTTCTTTTGAATATCACTTCTCTAAGAGTCTTGGGGCGTCGTAATGCGTAATAATTTTATATCTATTTAACGGGGAGAATGTCTCCTTTCTATTGGTGTCTGGTTCATTTTTATCCGACCCATAGTAATTTTTTAATTAATGATTATGTTCGTCAATGTCGAGACATTTCGAGCAGAAAACATGAAATTTTCGACATGAAATTTTTTTTTTGAGTCCACGTTTAATGGCAGTGCAGGATTGACAATACTGTTGCTGTCCTTTTCTATCATACAACAAAACAGATAGCGCTATCTCTCTCTAGCTTTGCAATGCTGTCTGCCAGAATATTTTATTTTTACTTTTGACAGTGACTGTAGAAAAGTAAACAAACAATTCTCAGCCACCACTTTTTTTCATTCTATCAAAATACTTTAGTTCACAAGTCGTGTAATTGATTTGAAATGTATTTTTGAAACAATGAAATAATTTTCGACATTACCGTATGAGAAACACAGATTAAAATACCTGAAATGACATTTTAAAAGTTGATAACTAACCATTCTAGACTTCATCCATGCTTCAGTTAGCCTACACGTATAGGTTAGACCGGGTCGCCGGAGTTCCATCTGCCCTGAAAGCCGCCACTTACCAAAAAATGGTAAGTTTTTATGGACGCTACCAAAGTGGAACAGTAAAAGACAAACTGGGTCTATTCCTATTTTACATTTTATCATTTTTTGGCAGCACTGAACCTGTATTCCTCTTAGTTTGTAGTAACATTAAAAAGGCTGAAAATTAAATAGGCCTATTAAAAGTGTTTTATAGGAGTTATCATTGGTTTTAGTAATATTCTTGAATTGGGAAATTCCTCAATTCCATCATATTCAGGGAATCAATAAATTTATGAAAACATAATGTTGATATCATTTTTTCTTAAATCTCCTTCTAGTATCTAACTGTATTAGAAACAAAACTAAGATATTTATAGGCTCAGATCAGAGAAGGTGGTCAATTTGGGTTATCTATTTTATAGTAATTCTAGTAACTATTAATGTCATCATCCTGGTTCTACTCAATAGAAAAATTCTATTGACCGTTGACTGCTTGACCAGTTACTCGAAATTGATAGTTGGATATGATGAATAAAATGGAATACTATTTATTACTACAGGGGTGCCCACAAGGGGGGGGGGGCATGGCGCAATTTGCGCCATCAACATTTTTGGGGGGCATGATTTTTTTTATATTTTATGTCAACATTTTGAATCAAGGCTAAAAAATCAAGGTACCTATTAAATAGAGATATCCTAATGTAGTTGATTTTAATACTTTTTCCCACCTTTGCAATGTTATATTTTGCTAAGTGTAACTCAATATGAAGCATGCATAAAAAATACAATTGATAATATTCTGTATGCAGAAACTTTAGTAATTTTAGCCTATGAGTTTGAAGGTAAATCTTTGACAAAAATAAATCATAACTTCATCATCCACTATTATTTTGATTTCCTTTGCTTAATTTTAATTTTTAATGGTCCTGTGTTTCAGTTTCCTTGCTCTTGCAACCTAATTTTCTTAAAAGCATAATGATAAGTTAAATTATTGTAATGTACATTTTAATCTAATAATTATTTTAATTTCGAATGCGTTTCATGATAATATTAATGTCTCTGAAATGGGAATGCAATTATAAACAACATCGCAAACTCTAGTGAATTTGACAGAAGAAAAAACTTCTCTTGTCAAAAATTTGTGAAAAATATCAAATGAAGCCAATTTCAATCTTCCAAATTTACACCCTATTTACCACACAGTAATCAAGTAATCATTGTAATGCTTCATTACTTTTTTTCTGTTTTGTATAGTCCAGTCAAATGGTCGTTTTTCAGGAGACAGCCCGAAAAAATTTTTCGCGACGGCTCTATATGTATTTTGGGGCGCTGAATTCTAATCTGAAATTCGCTGACACGCAAGAGGGCGGCTTCACCCCCAAAACTCCCAAAAACCCCAAAATTTCGGACTTTTTCAAGTTTTTCATTTAATCTTGAGAACCTTCAACTTTTCGAGAAAAAGCATTCTCTAAAATATTAAAGATAATAAAATTTCCAATAAATTGAGTGGTCGCGCAGGACTGTACGTTTTTTGATTCCGGAGCTTAGAGTTTTCAAAAAAGGGTTATTTTTTAAGGGGTTTTAAAAATTATGCAAACCTACCACTTCTACCCTATTAACACAACTACGATCTTTTTCTAGTTATGATAGAAATTCACATATCACGTGAATTAACAATATTAATTCTGAACAGAATTCCTTAGGTACCTATTTTTGAATTTAGTGGTGGTGGGAGGGGAATACACCCAAAAATAGAAAATCATGTCCTACAGCCAAAATTCAAATTCTCATTATAATACCTTTTCATGGCATTCCTAACAAAAAAGAAACATTTCGGCTGAAATCACCTTACGAGGGTTATGTTCTATGAGAATCACTCGTTAGATTTCAGTATTTCCTGGTGGGAGGCACACATAAGGATACGTGCAGGATCAAAACTTTAATCACTTATAACTTTTGACTGAATGATCTCCTCGTACTACAGCTCGTTCATATAAGCTCGTCAAGGCGGTTGAAAATCATATATCATATCACTAAAATTTGTTAAAAAAATGAAAAATTCCTCCTTTAGTGTACCTATTTTAGCCCATATTTCAATTCATAGAAAAATTACCGATTTCTATATTCAAAACTGTGTGTCTCGGTAACTCAAAATGATACTTGGTCTTGATTTAAAGGAAAGAATCTCCTCTTTTATGTGAGGTGAATGATTTTTGTAAAAATATAATCGTGAAGTAAGATATTATGTTTGTTTCAAAAAATCAAGGAATTTGCGATATTTTTCTCATTTTCACAGTCTCGACAGTTTTTCGATATAAACAGTAATGCAAGATCAATTTATGGCAACTCAGCTTATAGAGCATGAGATTTTCTCTCATTTAAGACCGATCGCAAGTTTCTATCATGTATTTTACTCATTTTAGAGACTCTTTAATCAGTAAAATCGCAAGAAAAATGAGAAAATAAAGATCATCATTCAATTTTCTGTAACTTTTGAACGGTATTGAAAACATATAATTCATGGGAGTGAAAAGAAGAGAAAATTCATCACAACCTTGACTAATTTTTGGATTTTTTATCTGAAGTGTTCCACAAGATACGCAACGTTACATATGCGAGAATGTGAAAATGAGGGAAATATCACAAATTTCTCGCACATTCAAAGTTGCGTAACTTGTGGAACACTTCAGATAAAAAATCCTGCGCGATTAGTAGTCCTGCGCGACCAATCAATTCATTGGAAATTTTATCATCTTTAATATTATATAGAGAATGCTTTTTCCTGAAAAATTCAAAGTTCTCGAGATTAAATGGAAAACTTAAAAAAAAGTCCAAGATTTTGGGGGTGAAGTCTGCAATCTCTGTCATCCCTCTGGCGTGTCAGCAAATTTCAGATTAGAATTCAGCGCCCCAAAATACACATAGAACCATCGAAAAAAATTATTTCGGGACTGTTTCCTGAAAAACGACCATTTGACTGGACTATAAGTTGTTATCCTATTATATTAAGCGAGCAATTTCTGTATTATCTGTTTATATTTTTTATATCTGGTTATCTGGCTATCTGGTTATATGGTTATTTATGTTCAACGGATCTAGGAAACTGCTCTAAAGATTTTCACGAAATTCGGAATATAGTAGGTTTATGATATCAAAATTCGATTGCACTAGGTCTCATCCCTGAGAAAACTCCCTGAAGAACATGAAAAGGATAATTCATCTTTGGAAAAACAGATGATGATTTCGTCGTCTGTCGATAACAGAAGATGCTTGTGACAGTGTGGGAGATCAGCTGTGTAATCAATTAGCTTACCGTATTTCGCGAGAAATCTAGAAATGTTAATTGACTCGATCAAAATACAGTTATCTGATTTGTTGACATGAGATGGTATTGCCGTGCTACCAATTTTTCCTTAAACGGTTGGAATAGCATTTAACACCTATCAACCTAAGAATAGTTGTCGGCTCCAATAAAATAGATTCTTGATAAACTGTGAATGGATCTATTGCCTATGAATGAGAAATCCAGTTTTCAGAGCAAATTAACTTATAATCTTCAGATGAAATTACACAAAATACAGAAAGAGAAAATATCTTAAGACTAATTATTTCAAGAGTTATTACGAACTAAAATACTTATCTAGTTTACAGTTGAAACACAGTGGCTATTGGCTTTACTACATTAACAACTAAATCTGACCAAAACAGCACAAAATTTTATATAAAACTCAATCTACAACATTAATAAACGAAAATGATTTAGAGCAAAACTCTACGACAACAGTACTTGTAGCAAGCCATTTTTCAGAAGAAGATCGAACAGGAAAAAGACACAAGTTGCCAGTCACGAAAGACAACGCCCTGTTCAATATCGATCTCCACAGACACGTCATCAAAAATTATAACTTATAAGTTTAGAATTCACATTCTACATCTGTTCTCAATAAAACTTTAATTTGAAAATGTTATTTTAAATTTTTATATATATATCATCTCTATTTAACTAAACCATTTATCTTTTTAATTCTGTCAACCCAGCCTCGGTGACACCATGGAACAATGCAACAAACATTTACGATAATAAATTCTCCGTCAAAAAGTTTATCCGTCTATTGATAACTCTGACATTTACTATAAAGTTCCATAGATCTCGAATTGAAGATTCGATTTAATGTGAGAAGAAAAATGTAATATTACAAATACCCCCCTCTTGACATAAAAAAATTTTACTGTTTGAAAATTTAAAGAAAAAATTTACATTGACCCTAATGAAAATTGTTGAAATTTAAATTTGAGAACAGTAACAATTTTTTCTAAAAAAAAAACAATACATGTCATCCAAAAATATTGAAAATTATTATAAAAATTCATCAATAGCGTTTGTTATATGTTTCCAAACAATATCTCAAAATATAGAATATCAATATTACTTTTGATTTAGCTTTATAATTTAAAGAAAAATATCTCAACAGAAAGTTTAATATGTAAAGAATAGTTTTTTGAAATTGCACATAAATTTAATAGATAGAAAAATTTAATTTTTATTGCATAAAAAAAATTTTAGTATGTTGAATAAAAAAATTATTATTATTATTATTTTTTTTTTTTTTTAAATGAATTGATGAATTGTTACATTTAATTTTCACATAAAATTTCAATAAATCAAAAAATGTTCATTTCATTCACTATTGACGCAGTTGATTTTATTGATGCACATTTTGGAAAACAGTCCGTTAAGGCACTCAGTATGATTTTCAGTTAAGTGTGACTCCAGTGTGATGACGTTAAGTGTTGGCCTGATCTGGATGCACGTAGTGTTGGGCTGATACTTGTAGTCGACTGATGCATATCAAACTCGATACAGGTGACATCTCAGTTAGCATTGCTTCATGTTTGTAGTAGACGGCTGCATTCCAAACTTGATACAGGTGACATCTCAGTTAGCATTGCCTCATGCTTGTGGTAGACGGCTGCATACCAAACTCGATACAGGTGACATCTCAGTTAGCATTGCTTCATGTTTGTAGTAGACGGCTGCATTCCAAATTCAATACAGAGTCACATAAATTTTGTATCATATTTGTAATTATACAATGTACATTTCAGGCTTGAAATGACAATGTAATTCGTTTTTTGGAAAAGAGATAGACGCTGCATACAGGATTAATTTAGGTGAGGATTAATTTAGGTAAGGTTTGGTTTTTTGATATTTTCAGCTTTCAAGGTTTAGAGTTCTGCATACAGGAATAATTTAGGAGAGGATTTTTTGAATCAATTCTTTCATGATACTGTGACTGTTCTTCTGAATTCAAAGTTGTGAATGTGAACATGGATGGCAATTACCTCCAGGTAATGCAGTAGTGTTGAAGTTTGAGATACTTGGTCAGCAATAGGCGTTGGCATTGCTATTGGCGTATTCTTTGGTGTCGGCTTTGGCATCGGCGTTGATATTGGCATTGGCGTTGGCGTAGCTATTGACATCAGCACAGGCATCGGCGTTGATTTTGGTGTTGGCATTAGCATTGGCGCAGGCATTGGCGTAGCTATGGCATTGATTTTTGTTGTTGCATTGGCGCAGATTTTGGCATTGGCGTAGCTATTGGCATTGGCGCAGGCATTGGCGTAGCTATTGGCATTGATTTTTGTTGTTGGCATTGGCGCAGATTTTGGCATTTTGGCGTAGTTATTAGTGTTGGCGCAGGCATTGGCGTAGCTATTGGCATTGATTTTTGTTGTTGGCATTGGCGCAGATTTTGGCATTTTGGCGTAGTTATTAGTGTTGGCGCAGGCATTGGCATTGATTTTTGTTGTTGGCATCAGCGTTGGCGCAGGCATTGGTGTAGCTATTGGCGTTGACATTGGCGTTGACATTAGCGTAGTTATTGGTTTAGGCCGCAGCGTAGATTTAGGCGTAGATATGTCACACTAGTTTGAAAATCACCCAAATGTTCTTAACACTCTTCATGGCGTTCACTTGTTACTGATTTCGAGATTCACATGATAACTATTTCAATGTTAATGTCTGTGCTGTACCTGTTATCTTAAAATGCTTATAAACTAAGAAGAAAAACTTTGATTAGGCTATCAATACAATCTAATACACATAAAAATTATTTTAAGTATCTATGAAATTGAAATTTGTTAACATCTTATTATACAGTCAGCAATACATAAATTGTGAAATATGGACATATCAATGATAAATTTAAAAAAATTCATTTTCATCTATTCACTGTTCAAATATCAACATTTTAATCCATTCTTCAAAATAGAAATATAATTTCATAACACCCTGTATCATTATCAAAATTGTAAAAAACAAACATCATAACAACACAACAAAAATTTAATTTCAATACATATTTCAATAATTTCAGACATTTGGTCTTCTATTCAATCATTTCATAATATATTTGCATTTCATTATTATTTAATATAACATTTCATTTATAGCATGTTCATTTCACATTTATGATTTATCATTCAGGGTTTCAAAATTATTTAGTTTTAATTTTGTTCAAAAATTGTATAAAAAGCAAATTATTTAATATTATTAATCATCGTTTGTTGGATACTATAGTTTATTTCGACTCTTCAATGTTCTAAACACAAACTACATTTCATGACAAAACTTTACTATCAATCATTAAACAAGAAACCATTCAAAACATCAATAATATTTTGCTTCAAAGGCAAACAATATTCATAAGTAATCATCATTTTGCATCTATGGCAATCAACATTATTAATCATTATTTTTGCATCTATGGCAATCAACATAAGTAATCAACACAAAAAATATTATCTCATTACTGCCTCTCTAAGTCATAACCTCTGTTATTCCTTCTTTAGGCAATAATGGGTTTCCATCTCAAAAAACAATCACATACCAGCAAAATTCTAATCAACAAACCCCACTAAAAATTCTACATACACTCCAGCATCCATTTCAAACGATAATCAATCATATCAAAATTTATAGAACAAACAGTTTTAAAATTTAAAAAAAATATCAATTACAAAACACTTTAGAAAAATTTTAGCCTTTAACTCATTTCAATTGATAATATAACACAACGTTTTAAATTAAACCAACTATTTTTTAAAATAATTTAAAATTTAAAGACTGTATAATAAGTATAAACATTTCAAGATTATGATACAAAGATGATCAAGATGGAATACTGGGTAAATAAGTTCCCTAAAAAATACAAACAAGAGAAAAAGAAAACTGGGTAAATAAATTCCCTAAAACAACACACACAAAATTGATACACTTCACATAAGTGATACATGATGAAAAAATATATCACAAGCACACAATTCTTTACACTACAGTGGATAGATTTTAGAAAAGTTAAGTTTTATCAACAATTAAAGATTAGGAAAATAAGCTACTATTTCAACTTCTAATATTATTTCAGAAAAAATACAAATTTAAATGACTATGGACAAGATTGGTTAAGATATGCTTCATAGAAGAAATTTACTGAACATTACACAAAGACAGGAAAGAATCGAAAATTGAAAAGATTAAGGGCCAAGAAAATAGGCTACAGGAAAGAAAAAAGACACAATTATGGACTCTTACCATACACTGTGTAGCGATTATGCTATTCTGAATCCCGGCATAACACAGGATTCCTAATCATTGTGTGTTGGGGAATACCCTTTCATCATGTGATTCATTGTCATAATCTTATAAATAAGCAACTTGAAACAACCTTTGAATACTAATACATCAATGGAAACTTTGCGTTTTGTTTTCTTCAATAGCATGATTTTATTCATAGGTTCATTTGTTTCAACCAAGCAGTTTTGCCTACAAAAGTTAGTCATGTTCACTTGAGAATGCATAGCATACACCTTTTCAATTCTCAGTTGAAAGTTGAACTCATCAACTTGACTCAACGCAACATTCATTTTGTTCACATTATTCCTAACTTCCACAGAAACCTGTCTCATGTAATCATTCATTTTGTTTACAATCTTCCTAACTTTCAATGTAGCAATATCACTTTCATGATAGTTGACTTTCAGTGAAGACAACTCCCTACCTACTTCTTTACTCAATTTTACTATCTCATTAGGGTTGACTTTTTCAACAACAGTAACTAGGCCTACATTGTCAGAAACTTGAATGAGTTGATCCTGTATCTTAACACTACTATTATCATGCTTATCTTTCAATGTTTCATGTGCATTTTTCAATAGAAGGTTTATACTAACCTGCTCTAGTCTAATGCTAGTACATTCTTGCTTCATCTCATCAAACCTAGCATCAAAATTAGCATTTTGCTCATCAAACTTTTGTGTCAAGAATGCTATAAGATTCAGATCATTCGTAATGTTTGCCATTTTGTAATATGCACTGATTCATTAAAACTTGATCTCTCTTGAACCGACTTCCCACTCAGCAACAAACCATTCATAACCTATCAAGATATCTATCCTACTAATAATTTTTCATAACCAGGGATTTCATGGTGTACCATTTGGGACATATTTATTTTGTAATTCGGTCCCACCACAGGGGTAACATTTGCCGTGCTACCAATTTTTCCTTAAACGGTTGGAATAGCATTTAACACCTATCAACCTAAGAATAGTTGTCGGCTCCAATAAAATAGATTCTTGATAAACTGTGAATGGATCTATTGCCTATGAATGAGAAATCCAGTTTTCAGAGCAAATTAACTTATAATCTTCAGATGAAATTACACAAAATACAGAAAGAGAAAATATCTTAAGACTAATTATTTCAAGAGTTATTACGAACTAAAATACTTATCTAGTTTACAGTTGAAACACAGTGGCTATTGGCTTTACTACATTAACAACTAAATCTGACCAAAACAGCACAAAATTTTATATAAAACTCAATCTACAACATTAATAAACGAAAATGATTTAGAGCAAAACTCTACGACAACAGTACTTGTAGCAAGCCATTTTTCAGAAGAAGATCGAACAGGAAAAAGACACAAGTTGCCAGTCACGAAAGACAACGCCCTGTTCAATATCGATCTCCACAGACACGTCATCAAAAAATTATAACTTATAAGTTTAGAATTCACATTCTACATCTGTTCTCAATAAAACTTTAATTTGAAAATGTTATTTTAAATTTTTATATATATATCATCTCTATTTAACTAAACCATTTATCTTTTTAATTCTGTCAACCCAGCCTCGGTGACACCATGGAACAATGCAACAAACATTTACGATAATAAATTCTCCGTCAAAAAGTTTATCCGTCTATTGATAACTCTGACATTTACTATAAAGTTCCATAGATCTCGAATTGAAGATTCGATTTAAATGTGAGAAGAAAAATGTAATATTACAGTATATATCATAATATTCATAGTTAATCATTATTTTACAGTTCTAAGTGATTAGTGATAGTGTTATTTTGTCATTCAATTTGGTATGTATACAATCTAGATTAGAAGTTTTATGTTTTCAAATATTTGGACTGAAAATTTCTCTTGAATTCAAGTATATGAAACATAATAACCTACTTTTTTGAATATTAAATATTCCTACTATAAATTGTATAGTGTATAAATCAAAATTCGGGGAAGAAAAGTTTTGGGCTGTGCCTGTTAGTCCTTCCCCAATCATTTTAAAGAATTCAGTTCTGTTTATCAATGAATAAATAACGAGCAAAGCTCGGTGCCCCGATATCTGGTATTAATAGATAGAATTTACAAAATGTACTTGTTCAGATGATATCTTTATTCCAAAAACCAAACCATTTAAAGATACATTTTGCTCGACTTGTGTTATTTACTCCTGTAATGTTAAAAAGTAAATACTACCAACAACACAACATCAGTGACAACCTGTTCCAATTTATGATAAATATCGGGGCACCGAGCTCCGCTCTTGAGCTCCTACAAAAGCATATAAAAATTATCACGAAAGAAGAAATTATAATAAATATTCATTGTTCATACAGAAAGGTTCTATCTAATCACAGTTGATTGAGATTAATTCCCAGAGGAATGCAAAAATTTCTCTCACAAAATTTTAATCCTGATTAATCTCACGTGAACCAAATCACAGAAGACCATCTCAAACAGATAGCTTATCTGATTGGTTCTACTGGAGTTAATCTTGATTAAAAGTGCCACTAAGTACCTGATTGAATTAGGTACAAAAATTCAACAGCTGAGTCATAATTTTGTCTCAGTCCCACACACATGCACTCGCTCACTCACTTCCATTATCAACAGATGACGAAATTATCAGCTGTTTTTCCAAGGATGGATAAATTCTTCTAATGTCCTTCAGCGAGTTTCCCCAGGGATGAGACTTAGTGCAATAGAATTTTTATATTATAAACCTACTATGTTCTGAATTTCGTGATAATCGTTAGAGCCGTTTTCGAAATCCGGTGAAATACACACATATAAACATCTAAACAGAAATTGCTCGTTTAATAGTATAGGATTTAGAATACCTAAACTTGCCGACATTATATATTGTCAGAGTAAAATCGTTCCAAATTTGTATGAATTTGTATGAAGGTACCAAAATTGCTATGCAATATTCTCTTGCAATAAAGAATTATTAATGATATTTATTATTCAACTTTTTATAAGTATTAAGTAACCTTAACATTTAATATCGATGCCTCCCTTACTTATATTTTAATATCCTATTAAAATATTTGTCATGTAGTTTTTCCTGATGTAATGTAGTACTTTCTAGTCCTCCCGAACAAGAACGGGTGCACTGCTAATCTCAAAAATAATATCAAAAAGATACTTTATTTCTATTTTAAAAGAGATAAGAAACGATGGTATATATTTTTACAATATTATGAAAACAGAAAGAATTCCTCACAAGACCAAAGGTAAATAATGTCCTTTGGAAGATTAGAATGTAAGATGTGAATTTTATTGTAATACACTGACTAATGTTAAAAACTAAAGGGTTGGGAATTGGGTACTTTGGGGGGGGGCATTACACTTGGATTGAGGGGGGCATGCGCCATTGCCCTTGGGGGGGCTGGGCACCCCTGCTTATACTAACGTTAATATGATATTGAAATGAAATTATTATTTATATTGATTATTTTTTGAAAGCGTGGATTTCCTCAAGTAAACCAAGCTTGTCATGTGCGTGAAGCGACCTAGTTTGTCGTCATCCCAGTTTGACAAAATAGCCCAATTCGTCCCAATCTTTACTTTCCTTGCCCTATTACCATAGGTAAGGAAAGTATTGCTTTCCGAAAAAAATTAAGGTACCCCAATTTCTAAATTTCTATACGTTTCAAGGTCCCCTGAGTCCAAAAAAGTGGTTTTTGGTTATTGGTCTGTATGTTTGTGTGTGTGTGTGTGTGTGTGTGTGTGTGTGTGTGTGTGTGTGTGTGTGTGTGTGTGTGTGTGTGTGTGTGTGTGTGTGTGTGTGTGTGTGTGTGTGTGTGTGTGTTGTAAAGTGGTAAACCTTTGCCCCACTGGTTGGGTGACATTGTGTAAAGATGTAAACCTGATATTCGCAAGAGCAGTTGCTAAATTCCCTATTTTGCGAATAAATTCACAAAAAATTAAGGCCGTCCGGCTCGCAAAATTGCTGGGTTCAAATCTCAGCTCTAGCTCAGTGGTAGATACATGAATTTTCCAGATGCAATTAATCACCATAAGGTTCAATGACCGGTGATTATTAATTCTTACCGCTGCTTCTATGAAGTTCTTGGAGAATACCAATGAGGAAATCAAAAGAATAGTTGATGACTGATTATCAGTAACCATGTACACAATAAAGAATAATAAAGACCAACTATAATTTTTCTAGTTGATCCTTAAAACGCTTGTCATGAATACAGGTGTTCACCAATTTATCCTTCTAAAACTCCTTAGAACTTACAATGCCAGTTCTTGAAGTTCTCTGGATCCTTATATGATATAGCTGGAACCTTATTAATATAATTATCAATATGCTTTTTCTGGCAGACTAATATGACTATCATCAAAGGATGATAAGTATGGAGTGCTCTTAATAAGATCAATATTAATTGATCCAATAATTTTATATGCTGCTGAATACTTTTTTTTTGTAGCAAAACAGCTCAAACTGTATATCACGAGATGAATTAGGATAAAATAAATTTCTATGATTTGTATGCTGACATAAAACACAAATATATTCCCATAAAACAATGTATGAATAAAATATTCTATATCTATAGTTTTTCTTAAATAAATTCTTTTTTAAAATCTGAATAATTATCACAAGGTCTAATAGCATTCACAATAGTGAGTTTTAAAATTTATAAATATATTATACTTAATACTGATGCTTAGACTTCCAGTCAATTCATAATTCTACAAATAAAAACCTGTTCGGTCTATAGATTTGATATGACTTGCTTTGATCAATTAGCAAAATTAATACTTAACAAATTAATATTCAAACATGAGATCTCGGGGCTTTTAATGAGTTTGTGCCATGCATGGAAGTAAGCTTCCTACATATATCAAGTAAATTCATAAAATATTCTTATACCTATGTGATAGTACTCAACACGTTGTGATTTTTTCTTTAATTCAAGTTAACTTGTATAGCGCTTTTGATTGATTCCCCCAACTATGCATAGAAAGGCCTTAAACAAGCTCGTTTGATTTATCACTCACATTAATGACGTTCTTGACGGTCTCGTCGATAGAATTAATTATTCCCAATAATTAATTAGGCTGGTCCCTTTCGTCTCTGCTGGGCTAACGCGTGGTCCAGATTTCTTATAGATTTCTTTCCGAATTAAAGATATATTTATGGGAATTGATTACAAATTACAAACTCTTCAACAACACTGAGTTCACAGATAATTCAACATTAATCACAAATATTTCACATTTAAAAAAGGGGTTGGCTTGATAATTTTAAAATTTTAAAGGAAGAAAGAACCCTAAACTCTATGTGCATCCTCTCAGGTCAAGATCACAAGTCAGAAGAAAGGTGTTTTCAGAAAAACTTTATCTCTTCCTTGAACAATCTGTAAGCCTCTTTCTGATTGGCTTTCAATTAAGTAAACTCAATACAATTGGTTGCTTCAGAATCAGGGCCTCTTCAACTTTATAATAGAAAAAAATAAATAAAAAGTTTTTATATAAATACATGGAGTGATTATCTTAAACTATATTCATAAATAAATCGCGATATACGACGTTAATAGATAATATACATTCAGTTTTTTATGTGAGTTTTGTATACTCTTGATTTTCGTGCTTTTTAGATTATAATAAATATTTATACAGAAATAATAGTTGTCCGTATTTCTATACATCTACCTTCCTTAGTATATATAATACATCTTTTGTGAGTAAATTTTTATAATTCAACCTATACTGGTTGATCAAACAATCAGCTGATTCGCTAGGTATTGATTCAAATAACTATCGATTTATTCTAGATCGATTGATTCATTTAAAAATGTAAACAAATAATTCTAAACTCAATGTACATGCAAACTTTTATTTTTTATAATCCGCCAATAATAAGTAAGCCGCTTTATAATTTTTAATTCTGCCAATGGATTCTCAGTTGTTGAATCACAGTTATACATGTTTTCTTATCATTTTAGATAATACGATTACTCTTTATCGCTAACAATATTCGATTTAGGTTGATTGATCCTTCAACTAGGTTTAACTTTCTTCTCCATTTTATAATTCTTTTAAAATTCACTGGTTTACTCCAAATATTCTGTGGTGCTAAAATACCACGTGACAGTGTATGAGTGTATGTGCGTCTGTGTACACGATATCTCATCTCCCAGTTAACGGAATGACTTGAAATTTGGAACGTAAGGTCCTTACAATATAAGGATCCGACACGAACAATTTTGATCTGATGCAATCCAAGATGGTGGATAAAATGGTGAAAATGTTGTCAAAAACAGGGTTTCTCGCGATTTTCTCGAAAACGGCTCTAACGATTTTAATCAAATTCATACCTAAAATAGTCAATGATAAGCTCTATCAACTGCCACAAGTCTCATATCTGTAAAAATTTCAGGAGCTCCGCCGCATCTATGGAAAGTTTGATTTTAGATTCCCAATTATCAGGATTTAGATACAATTTAAACAAAAAATTCCAAGTGGAAAAGATTGAGCATGAAAATCTCTTCAATTGATGTTCAGTAACATTTTCCATTGCCACATTACCTATGGCTTGCTTCTGTGGGGTCATTCGGTGGGGGCTGCTGATGTGCTGAGACTGCAAAAGAGGGCTATAAGAATTATAACAGGCAGCGATCATCTTGCCCACTGCAAGCCCATCTTTGCTCGCCTTGGTGTGCTGACGGTCTTCAGCCATTACATCCTCCTGTGCTTGATGTATGTCAAGTGGATACAGCATACACTGGCTGCCCGAAGTGACGTTCACAACCACAACACCAGGCGCTGCGAGCTGCTGGATGTCCCTAGGAGACGTCTCCACCGTTCACAGGCCAGCTATAGAGTTTCTGCACTGAAATTCTTCAACAAGCTGCCTCCTGGTGTGAAGCAGTTGGATGAGGCCGCCTTCAAGAGAGCTGTCAGGAAGCTGCTTTGTGATAAATCATATATTATAGTGTAAATGAATTTATGAGTGATGATCTGAACCTTTTTTTAAAAAGTGATCACTGTTTTACCTGCCATCCGAATAGTTTTTGTGTTATTGTGTATGTTGAAATCGAACTCTATGACGCCATCAATCCCACTAATGTGGGTAATGGATGAAGCAGAAGGTATTAAAGGTATCATCAAAATGGAATGACGGCTCCAGTTACGGTGTTCGGTAACCATCATCACAAAGAACGTTACATTCAAAGAACTGACTGAATGGAACGGGAAAAAACCGTTACTAACGCATGCGCGATACGGTGCTGTCTGAGACTGAGAGTGGTTTGTCCTTCGACCATTAATATAATAGACACGGCTAGTCGGCTAGTCGCTGAAGCAAACATGAATTGGGTGTGTGACGTCACATGAGAGAGCCTTCGAACTACACGCCATAATCAGCCTATGCTAAATGAGCACTTTCATAGCTTCTGAATCAGAATTTGAACTGATTTATTATTCTACTTGAAAAATTAATTATGGAAGTTAATTTATCCATTATTTATTCATATAATTGCATACGTAAAGCCTATGTTTATATTGCCTAGTAAACGTATTTAAACAGATTATGTTGTATTGAAATTTATTTCAGGGCTTTATCAAGCCGATAATAACTTGCTTCTTGAATCTATGAACAAGTATGAATAGACTTATTGAAAATTCAGGAATTATTGTATGTTATGCACACAATCAATAACATAATCTTGAGCCTGTTCAAGAGAATCAATAATGATAAAGTTAATTGAAACCTATCCAAGGAACCTATTATTAGCTCTTTGTATATGGAATCTGATCAACTTGCATGCTTGTTTTTCTTTTCAAAATTCAATGCATTATAGCTCTAAATTATTAGCTTCTTCATAATACAATAATTATCCGATTAGGGTAAATTATCCAAGATTTAGTTACCTAAGAATTCCACATTGTAAACAAAGCAGTTGTAACCTAGCTACCGTGAATGGACTCATTAAACATTATATTAATATTTTTGTATGCAAAATCAAATGATAAAATTTAGAATCTGTAAATTGGCTGCAGGCATTGAAATACCTTTTTATACAAGGACAACAAGCAAATTCACGTTTGCATTCTTCATTAACATTGACTTATTGAATGATAACTTGAGCCTAATTTGAAAAGAATGTAACTTAGATAATTACTTACCTGTGAAAAGAAATCCCACTTCCTTTTTTATCACTCTCCATGCAGTTATATGCACAGCAACTTCTCACCATTTTTTAAAGAAATCACCATCTGGTAATTGATTAAAATACAAAAATATGATAGCGTGCCTATACCGTACAAGAGTATCCAGCCATTTTGCCCCTTCATGTGACGTCATACGGCTGTTTATGTTTGCTTCTGCCCAATGTATTGTGGAAGTATTGGGAAGCCGTGTCTATTATATTAATGGTCGAAGGGTTTGTCAGAGAAAGCATGTTTGTCAGAGGTTGTCAGAGGACAGATAACTCATCTAATGTTGCGCTAAATGGGTGACCAGCAGTGTTTAGTGGGTGTGGAGGGGGGTAAAGTGGGTGAATAACAGTTAGTTCTTCAACTCCCTACGAGAGATCAGTACCATCGACAGGCCTTCCCCGCTAATTCAAAAATCCCCCTCCAACAGTTGTAGTACTCTGTCACCTCCTCCCCTTGCTCCGCTATTGTCATTCCACATCCACATTCAACAAAATAAAAACAAGTCACGATTGGCAATTATCTATTGATTAATAATATTGATTACTAGTAGATGATCGGCTTGCTCTGCTCTGCTGTCTTTTCAATTTTATGAAGCGCATATGCACACAATCACACACTAGTACAGTAACTTCTCAGAGAGGAGAAAAAGGAAAATATATTTTTCCTACAGATACCCTGAAAAGTGACCATTTGTGCACTGATTGCAGGCTGCAAAGAATCACTTTTCCGCACTAGTGCGCAAAGTGAGTACTTTGCATACTCCAGATTTGCAGCATGACAATGCAAAATAGTTAGTAGGTTATATGGAGCACCAGTGCAGCAAAATCAAAATGAAGCTGGTAACATTGAGTGGGCTGCTATAGTGAGCAGAGGTGCAACGAAGCACAACGCGCTAATTATTATTCATTATATATTATAACCAAGGACAACGACAGCACAGTGCCACCACAGCACACACCACACAGCTGCCCCCGCCATTCAAACACTACTACATTATTCAGGCAATTTTACCCATAATCACCCACTTTTCATATTCAATGGTAACTGTAGGAAAAATTTAATGTGAAATACGTGCGCAAAGTTCGTTTGCTGCACTCAAGAAACCATTCCGCCCTCACCTACGGCTCGGGCATAAACGTTTCTTTTGATGCAGCAAACTGTCACTTTGCGCACTAGTTGCACAAATAACTATTCTGTGTGATACTACAGTACTCCATAATTTCCCTCTCAGTATTATCTCATGCTGCTGATATCAACATAAAAGCTGTTGTTCCTTTTCCAATATAATTCATAAGTTTGGAATTATTTTATTTCTATGAATGCATAAATAAATAAACGAGTCAATTCTATTACACGTTGACAAATAATCTGATAATGAGATCCTTCCAGATTAATTTTTATCAATGATTAAATTGAGTCTCCATCAACTATTGTTATACTTTTTTTTCAATTCAAAGTGAAACTTCAAATCAAATAATTTATTATTAAATCACCATACCATCTATTCATATGATTAGTGCATTAATAAAAATTAAAGTCAAATAAAATTATTCTTTATATCTTCTGGATTAATTATAACTTACTGGAAACTGGGTATACAGAAAAAAATATTTCATGCCTTTTTCTATTTGACT
This sequence comes from Nilaparvata lugens, assembly GCF_014356525.2. Taxonomy (NCBI): domain Eukaryota; kingdom Metazoa; phylum Arthropoda; class Insecta; order Hemiptera; family Delphacidae; genus Nilaparvata; species Nilaparvata lugens. Next base: position 28,961,053 of record NC_052505.1, on the reverse strand, counting down.
ACTTGCCATATTTATATCTGAGTACAAAATTCATAAACTCAAATAATGAATAGATCACGAAGAGAACAGAAACCTTCATAATTTATTTCCTTTCAATAATATATTTAGTATATATATATATATATATATAATATATATATATATAGTGAAGAAATATAAAGTAATAAATTTGTTGACAGTGTGTGATATAATATATCCCAGAATGAAAATTCAATTTAATTCAATGGAATTGATGAATGCAAATTATATAAAAACCTGCATAATAAATAATTTACACATTCTATGAAACTTATTTAGTAATAGGCTATATCAAATAATAAATATATATAGTCTATTATTTTTGCAATTAATATAACCTACTATTAGCTATCACTATTTATGAAAAATTACTAATAACTACTGATACTATTCTAGCATATTATGATAATATACGGTTAAAAGAATTTATCTTTTCTCTATCTGTATGAACTTGTGACCCCCATTGTTCAGAGAACTCGCTCAAGAACTGTTTTGCATTGTAATCTTTGAAACCTTCAACTTTTGATTATACAGAGTTTATGAAAATTAATAAAGCTGCTAAATATTTCTCTTACAATAATAATTTGACAGCAGTTTCCATTGGGAATGTTATTTGAAATGAAAAATTACTCTAAAAATATTACTCTGTCGCTTTAACATCTTTGACACTCATATGGATCCAAAATCATTTTTTCAAATGTTTGATACATGATTTCGATACATAGTTCCAAGAGAAAATAAATAGCGAAAACCGCAAATTGATAATTATATCAACCCGTATCATTTTGTTGATACAAAAGTTGTAAAGTATAATGAACCAGCTAAAATCATATGTCAGCGTGTGTGATAGCTCCCAAATCAACGTTAGTAGACAGTCTACTAACTTTGCTCCCAAATAACCTCAGATGATGTTACGAATGAATGAATGGAAAAACTGTAGTCTAGTAATTGCATGCAAAGAATTCTTCAGCTGACCAAATGATACATCATAACAATTTTTTTCTTACGCACTTTCAATGTTATTTTTATATCCTGAAAAAGGACGAAAGAGTGAGTCAATTTGTTGTCCAACGAACTTGACCTGTAAAAGGGTTCGGAGAATACGTGTTCATTATTTGAGAAGATTGATCAATTCTTTCTAAAGTTATTGTAGAGCCTACAAACAGACGGACAACGACTTTGTCCTTCAGTAAGTCAAAAGTTAAAACTCACGCTAGTTCAATAATTATTCTATACAAAACCACTATAAATGAACAAAATATATTTACTAAGCTTAATTTATCATGAATACCAATAGAATATATGAGCCCAAAGTTAAACAATAATATTCAACATTCCACAATAACATCTATATTGTAATATTACATTTTTCTTCTCACATTTGAATCGAATCTTCAATTCGAGATCTATGGAACTTTATAGTAAATGTCAGAGTTATCAATAGACGGACAAATTTTTTTGACGGAGAATTTATTATCGTAAATGTTTGTTGCATTGTTCCATGGTGTCACCGAGGCAGGGTTAACAAATTACTAGATAAACAGTTTATTTAAATAGAATATGTATAAAAATTTAAAATAACATTTTAAAATAAAGTTTTATTGAGAACAGATGTAGAATGTGAATTCTAAACTTATAAGTTATAATTTTTTGGTGATGTGTCTGTAAAAATCGATACTGAACGAGGCGTTGGCTTCGTGACAGGCAACTTATGTCTTTTCCTGTTGAGCCTTCTCTAGAAAAATGGCTGGCTACAAGTGTTGTCGTGGAGTTTTGCTCTAAATCATTTTCGTTTATTAATGTTTTAAATTGAGTTTTATATAAATTTTTGTGCTGTTTTGTTCAGATTTAGCTGTTTGTGTAGTCAAGCCAATAGCCACTGTGTTTCAACTGTAAACTAGATAAGTATTTTAGTTTGAAATAACTCTGAAATAATTAGGCTTAAGACATATATGTTTCTTTGTGTATTTGTGTATTTTCATCTGAAGATTATAAGTTAATTTGCTCTGAAAACTGGATTTCTCATTCATAGGCAATAGATCCATTCACAGTTTGTCAAGAATCTATTTTATTGGAGCCGACAACTATCCTTAGGTTGATAGGTGTTAAATGCTATTCCAACCGTATAAGGAAAAACTGGTACCCCCACCAGGGGTACCATTTGCCATGCTACCAATTTTTCCTTAAACGGTTGGAATAGCATTTAACACCTATCAACCTAAGGATAGTTGTCGGCTCCAATAAAATAGATTCTTGACAAACTGTGAATGTATCTATTGCCTATGAATGAGAAATCCAGTTTTCAGAGCAAATTAACTTATAATCTTCAGATGAAAATACACAAATACACAAAGAAACATATATGTCTTAAGCCTAATTATTTCAGAGTTATTTCAAACTAAAATACTTATCTAGTTTACAGTTGAAACACAGTGGCTATTGGCTTGACTACACAAACAGCTAAATCTGAACAAAACAGCACAAAAATTTATATAAAACTCAATTTAAAACATTAATAAACGAAAATGATTTAGAGCAAAACTCCACGACAACACTTGTAGCCAGCCATTTTTCTAGAGAAGGCTCAACAGGAAAAGACATAAGTTGCCTGTCACGAAGCCAACGCCTCGTTCAGTATCGATTGTTACTGTTCTCAAATTTAAATTTCAACAATTTTCATTAGGGTCAATGTAAATTTTTTTTCTTTAAATTTTTCAAACAGTAAAATTTTTTTATGTCAAGAGGGGGGTATTTGTAATATTACATTTTTCTTCTCACATTTGAATCGAATCTTCAATTCGAGATCTATGGAACTTTATAGTAAATGTCAGAGTTATCAATAGACGGACAAATTTTTTTGACAGAGAATTTATTATCGTAAATGTTTGTTGCATTGTTCCATGGTGTCACCGAGGCAGGGTTAACAAATTACTAGATAAACAGTTTATTCAAATAGAATATGTATAAAAATTTAAAATAACATTTTAAAATAAAGTTTTATTGAGAACAGATGTAGAATGTGAATTCTAAACTTATAAGTTATAATTTTTTGGTGACGTGTCTGTAAAAATCGATACTGAACGAGGCGTTGGCTTCGTGACAGGCAACTTATGTCTTTTCCTGTTGAGCCTTCTCTAGAAAAATGGCTGGCTACAAGTGTTGTCGTGGAGTTTTGCTCTAAATCATTTTCGTTTATTAATGTTTTAAATTGAGTTTTATATAAATTTTTGTGCTGTTTTGTTCAGATTTAGCTGTTTGTGTAGTCAAGCCAATAGCCACTGTGTTTCAACTGTAAACTAGATAAGTATTTTAGTTCGTAATAACTCTGAAATAATTAGGCTTAAGACATATATGTTTCTTTGTGTATTTGTGTATTTTCATCTGAAGATTATAAGTTAATTTGCTCTGAAAACTGGATTTCTCATTCATAGGCAATAGATCCATTCACAGTTTGTCAAGAATCTATTTTATTGGAGCCGACAACTATCCTTAGGTTGATAGGTGTTAAATGCTATTCCAACCGTTTAAGGAAAAATTGGTAGCACGGCAATATTCACAACCAGACTAGAAAATACTTCGAAATTCATCAGTCCTTCAATGTTACGAAAATCAATACTATGAAAATGAAAATACAGTCGAACATCTGTATAACGAAGTCGATTATCCCGAGAAAAAATTCGCTGCTGAGAGGTATTCGTTATTGAGAGGTTCTGTCAAGAAAACTGCCACGATCCTATGGATCTTATAATATCGTATCACGGCAGTAAATAAATGAATATGGTACATAAAACATATCGCGAACGTAGGTAGGGTACCTATTAGGCCAATATTAATATAAAAAATTAGAAATTTATGCTGTTGAAAAAACATGTTTTTTCAATATTGTAGAATCTAATAAGTAAACTCACCAATTTATTTCCAGAAAGCTTGATTTGTACTATTAGTAGAGCTTAGTCAAAGTACATACTCTGTAGCAATATTTTTCAACTTTTTACACTACTATTGGATGGAACGCAAAATATGGTTATTTTGTCAATAACTACACTATAAATAGTATAATAACTCAAATTTCCTATTTTTTTTTGTTCTATATTTGAAAAAGTGAGTAATATCGGTTGAATTTTGCATTTGAATAAAGCATCATGTTCGATAAACGACTCACATCTATTCAGACAGTCGGACATGTCTGGTACACTATTTTTCAGTTTTAGTCCTTGCCTGATAATTTTGAAAGCCTCTAGAACTTCTTGATCTGACGGATTCTTCTCCTCAGGTTCGTCACAGTCATCATCATCATCATAGTCAGTTCAAGGAATTGTGAATGTGTGACAAAAGCAAGAATGGGAAAGTCCAGTCGTTCACCTGCCTGGTCTACAATAATGACAAGCTCTTGGAATTCAATTTCCGACATGTGTTTCACCCTCTATTGACTGTGTACCACCCTATCTTCTTCCTACCTGAATTGCCATTATTTTTAGTCTATTGACCTTTCTGCTGAAACTAAAGAATTCCTTGAAAATGACCGTCTGCTTCCTATACACACTACACTTTGTATGTTGAAGTCAAGAGAAAACTTTGTTGTTGAGAGGTCCGAAATTCGTTAAATAGAGGTAAATAAGCAGTAAAAACTCTAAAATGTCATGGGACCAGGTAAAAATTCGTTGTGTAGAGGATTTCGTTAGGTGGAGGTTTGTTATAGAGAGGTTTGACTGTATATTAGTTTGTTCAACATCCTACAGTTTATAATAGACAGGCCCTTATTGACAATTACTTGTGAATAGCTCCTCGAATAACAATGTTTTGAAATACTATTGTTCACGTAGGCTTCAGCAACACCTTTCTGCAAGAAGGGCGTTGGCAGTCAAACTGGTTGGAATCTACAATCTACAAATTGACACCCTGGCCCACTAGAACAACTGTTCAAAGGTAGTTTACAAAGAATAGCTGTCACGAAAGGCAATTCATTCATTTTAAACAAAGCCAGCTCATTATTTGACTGTTGCAGTTGAGAGCGGATTGGAATGTCAACATACAATACGATGAACAATATAAAACTTAAATTTCGTATTAGGTGGATAATTCTTTTAGACTCAGTTTGAGAAGCAGAAGGTGATATAATTGAAAAAAAAATCGCTAATTCCATGTGCTAAAAATTTTTGTTGGAGAAGATTTGCCCTACCACTGTTCTAGGGTCCCAAACTTTGTCCAGGTATTTTATTGTCTAGGCCTACTAGGGGTGGATGCGTTTGTAATCGTGTTATCACGGTTCACTGCAGTTATCCTACAAACTTGTCCTGTACACTCGCACAAGCGCCAATTAAAGAGCGGAGGTGCTCAATTAATTAAATTATCAATTAATTAATTAATTCACACCTAATTTACTAAATTATTAATAAAGTATTTATAATCAATTAATTAAATTGAGGTGACATGGTCAATCACTTTATTATACAATTTTCGTTTGGAAAACTATTTATAAACCTTGAAGATAACATTAAATCTTTTAATTACCATTGTATCATAAAATCAGGAAACGGGTATTCTACTTTATATGGTTATGAAATGTTTCATAACTATTAGTTCGGAGAACAGTAGAACTCGCTACACTCACTAACATTTCTACTCACACACGTCTGCCTATTCACATACAAACACACATACAAATTGGATTTAGAGTATGATGATATATTATGCAATAGGATCGGTGGAGAACGCTGAGAAATAGAAGTTCTCTACACTTTTGAGCTTAGAAGCACGATTGGAAAGATAAAAAATCTTACAAATAGACGAACGCTGATTGAATTGAAACATAGAATTCGCTTCGCTCATTCAATAAACATACCTCAACCTGGTCTCTAACCCATTCCAAACAAAAACCTAACCCCCTAAGCTACCCAACTCTAATTTTTCAACACAAAAATCTCTAACATCAACATGCATGAGTATAACGCCCACACAACCGCACACAATCATGAATGTGTATGCAATGTTCTATTCTATCTGGTACGATTTGTAAGGTGAAAAAACATACTGTAATACCTATATCACGATAAATATGAAGTATTGAATCACTTATTTGAAATATGAAAATATAAAGATAAAACTAAGTGAGAAACATCAGTAAACAACAATATTTACAAAAAATATGCACATACTCTATCACTACGCTTGGCCCTTGATGGAAAAGCTTCCTTCTGACTTGAACGGTCTTTGGCCACACCAAAAACCTATAACCCCCATAACCTACCCAACTCTAATTTTTCAACACAAAAATCTATAACATGCATGTGTATAATGACCATACAGCCGCACATAATCATGAATATGTTTGCAATGTTCTATTCTATCCAATACGATTTGTAAGGTCAAAAACATAATATACTATTATGATAAATATATGAAGTATTGAATTACTTATTAAAAATATGAAATTATAAAGATTGAAAACACAATAAAAAAATATTCACAAAAAATGCACATAATCTATCACTAGGGATGGAAAAACTTCCTTCTGACTTGAACAGTGTAGTCTTTGGCCAAACTGAAAACCCTAACACCCTAACCTACCCAACTCTAATTTTCCAACATTGAAATCTATAACATGCATGAGTATAACGACCACATAGCCGAACACATTATGAATGTTTTTGCAGTGTTCTATTCTATCTAGTACTACTGTATTTGTAAGGTCGAAAAAATATAATAGTTATTATTACGATGAATATGAAGTATTGAATTACTTATTCGAAATATGAATTAATTATAGAATTATGAATTAATGCGGGCTTCGCCCGCACAATTGTCTTCTACGACTAAATAGTGTTGGGTGGCAGCCTATTATTTATATTACGAAATCCCTAATAAAATGAGATCATTCAGAACGTACTGTCTTCAATAATGAGTACAGAGTTACAATTTATCAAAAATAAGTAAAGTTTTAAGAAAAAATGAATTTTGATGAATTCTTATTCTTCATTAACAATATCCTCCGATTTTTACAATTTAAATTTATAATTCAAAATTCCTTTGGGCGTAGTTTTGTGCTCTACAATTTGAGACAAGGTAGAGCGCTCTTTCTCATATAGATTTTCAAGTACACCTGATAACAATGCTCCTTGTATTTTGGAAAATACCTTGTTTTTAGCTTCAATCATCACCAGCAACTCCATAATCTTGTCATAACATTGAGATTTCGCACCATGATATAAGTTCATTAGATCATGTTCTATAAGAATGAACATGAGTAATACTAATAGGTACAGAGAATAATACTAGGGAAAGTATGTTTGATTTCATGATTTTTTCAACAATCTAATCTTACACTAGGATCATATTCTTCCATGAATCGTTTTCAGCAACTAAAAGAGAAGAATCTGTTCAAAAATTCAAGATCAAGTATTTTTCTATAATTTATCTGAATATAGAAATTGGCCATTTCTTTGTGTACTGGAAAATGAACCATATATTTTAGGTATATTTGGGCCATTCTGTATCTTGCACAAGGAAATCTTGCATGAAAAAATTGGACTTCTCTTATGTATCCAAATTGAGCATTCAGATCTACAATATAAAATGCAAGCACACCCCCTTTTGATGTCTATAGTGACTGAACTATAGTAACTGTAGTTTTTTCAAACACCACTTGTGAAATAGGTGGGGGGGGATCGGGGCGATCTGCACCTGTCGCCACCTTCTATAGAAGATAGATGTGACTCACGTTATAACATTAATTAGTCCAGTCAATTTAGACATGAAAAAGAGGCAATATTTTATATTCATTGTAGTTCTGATTTTTTAGGGTTTGTATGCATAAGAGAAGTCCAGAACCAATTTTTGCATGCAAAACTTCCTTGTACAGAGTGGCCTAAATACCTAATATGTCTGGTTCATTCTCCAGTTCTGAGCTATTACAATCAAATCCAGTCATTGGACAAAAAAAAATCCTCTCTTTTTTACTGTATATAAAATTCAGAATAAAATGAAATCATTCAGTCCTCTCTAACTTCAATCAGTTCTATCCTACAGTTTTTTTCCAAAACAAGTAGAATTTTATGGAAAAATCAATTTTGATAAATCTTATAGTATTTAATCAACAATATCTTCCGATTGTCACAATTCAAAAATGTATAATTCAACATCCTATTAGGCGTAATTTTGTGCTCTACAATCTGAGAACAGGTAGAACGCTCTATCTCAAAGATTTTCAGGACACCTCAAGGATCGAAATTTCATTCATTACTTTTGATACAATCTTCGGATCTTCCCGTATGCTCTTTCTTTTCGGCTTGTCAAGGCAGTTGGAAATCATATATCATGAGTCAAGTTCCTAAGAGAAATGGGAATTTTTTTGTTGAGTGTACACTGTACTTCAACCCATATTCCATACACAAAATAATGACAATTTATTTATTCAATGCTGCATATCTTATGAAATAATTCAGATATAAAATCAAAATCTAGTCAAGGATGTGAGGAATTTCCTCCTCTTCTCACTCCAATCAACAATACTTTCGATTTCGATACCACTAGAAAGTTACAACCGATTGAAAAAGTGACGATTGAAGTTTTACCATTTTTTCGCAATTCCACTGTTAATCAAGAGTCTCTTAAACGAGGATCATACATCATAGAAACTCATGATTGGTTCTAAATTTTATCCTATAGGAGCTCAGTTACCCTAAATATTTATCTTCAACTACTGTTTTCTATCTTAGAACTACCGAGATCGTGAATATGAGGAGAATATCTTCAATCTCTTGATATTTTCAAGTGATTGAATCGTACCGTGCGTCCAAGTGAACTATGAATAAAAATGATAAAATCAACAGCATTTTTTGCGTTTCAAGTTTATCAACATGGTCGGAATTGATTAGCAGATTCAGCCACAAAGTTTCTTCTAAAAGGTCATGAAGATTATTTCAAAATCGATTTACGATTTTAGTTTTGCTCTTTATTGCTTTACTTATAATTTTGTATTATATCAAGCAAAGGAAATACATTTACGACAAAAATACACATACATAATAACAGGTGTAGGTAAATCTTTTTAAAGAGTATCAATCAATTTCCTCCTTATAATATACAATGAAACTGGATGTTATTTTACTGAATGCTAAGAAGATAGTGGCTCTTATAAGTTTATAATGAGAGAAATTCATTGAATTTTCAAATTACTCCCTCTTCCCCAATCTCCCGCTAGACGGCTCGCCTAACAGCATTTAGTTCATATGCAAAATTAGAACTTTCCACTATGGGTACAGTCCATGAAAAAGGTTGACAACCATTGGTTATTCAATGAAAACAAAAAGCAACTGAAATAATATTATTAAGGTTAACAATCTTTGGCTATTCAATGAAAATAAAGTAATTGAAACAATATTATTGTTAATGAGCAGTTTTGACATCATTTATTAAAATCATTTTAGAACAATAATAGAGAAATATAATGCTGCATTACACAGCACCTCAAGAACATGTCATGATTGAAATTATTCCATGCTCTTTCTCAATTTTTAAGTTCAAAATTGCAATAATTGTGGATTAAATTAGATTGATTTAAATTTTTTCAATTATTAAATTGAAGTACATAATGTAATAAAGTTTGGATTATATTACATGTTTATAATGGACAATAATTTATCTGGCCACTGATTCACTTAGGCCAGTTTCACACGGCAGAGTCCTCGCTCCTGGACGATCATATTACTGAAGATCATATTTCATATTTTGCAGCTCTCCTGTGCTTTCACATGGGGATCTTACAAATAAGCCGACAGATCTAACAACTATGCCGATGTTTGCTCAAAGTATGACTCATCACTTTTTCTCAAAGTCTAACTTCCTTAAAAATATAGATAGAAGATTTCTAATTTCGGATTTGGATTCCATTAAAATTCTTTTAATGGGACTTACCATTCTCAAAAATACCCGAAAACAAGGGAGTTATAGCTGTTTTCAATAGAGCTTTCCATTATCATATGATTATATAGTACATACTAAGATAATAATACTCCTGCCTCACAAAGGGACAGGCAACTGTTTCAAGAAGTTTTTGAACACCTGAGAAGTTTAAACATATAATTTTTAATTTTTTAAAGTTCTAGTTTTCCAAAAAAATATTGAACTATGAAAAGATGAATCCAAATATGAAATCATAAATCATCTCCACTCATCACCCAATAAAATAGGAGGAAAAGGAATGTTTCAGTAGAATGTTGTACAGTAAAATTCACTGAATTTCAATTGTCATTCAACAATCCAATTTATCAGGTTCACATCGTTGAATATCACTTTAAATTCCTAGCAATTATTGACTATTTCTTTTTAACAATCAGAAAAATCTATTATGAACATACAGTATAAACATTGTGCTGATCTTACGCACATCACGTAATGACAGGTGTCAAAGTCAAGTCAAGTAAACAACTGACAAGTCAATGAGTGTCAACTGGAGAAGTGAGTGAGCAAGCACAGTGCTGCCATAATGCGAAAAGCATAACCATTGTACCAACTATTCTAAATTATCGTACTGTATTTCCTGAAACCATGCTTTGTTAAAGCCAGTTACTCAGAAAGTGTTTTTTTGTTGTTTGATGTTTTGTTGTCCTTATGAATTCTGTTGAATCAAACATAATGTTATTTAAGAAGTTGTGCTGAACCTGTATAAAGAATTCATAGAATTCTTAGAATTCATAGGAATGGTAAAAAATCAATTTTATGAAAATCGATGTACATGTAACTGGATTTAGAAGATCAATATGATAATGTGTTCTATCACAATTTAATCACATAAATTTTTAAGTGAAAACGTTGGGCGCAAACCTTCTGCTATGAGGAGACAAATAAATTTATGGAAAGCTTGATAGCTTGAATAGTGATCTGATATTTGTTACACGTTTTTAGTCTAAGACATAATATGTCTTAGACTAATTTTTAATGTTTCTTCAATCGGCAGGAATACTTTGGTTTTTCAAAGTTATCTTACTCCCTTATTTTGGGGTATTTTCAGAAATCAAGATAAATATCCTATCAAATTTCCTACACGAATACAGTGTAAGTTGTAGTAGCTACAGTACTTACATACTGTATAGTACAGTACCTGTTTGTTTTTACCATATAATTATATGATAATAGAAAGCTTTATAAAAAACAGCCATAACTTCCTTGTTTTCGGATATTTTCGAAAACGGGACTTAAGAATTTGGGGTTGCTGAATCCAAATCCGAAATCAGAATCTTTCTATCTTCATTTTCAAGAAAGATAGTTTTTGAGGAAAAGTGGTGTCTGGAGAGATGTAGAATCACCATGTGAAAGTGACAATTTGTCCACTAGTATCTTGATCCTAGCCGGTTTCTGCTTGCCTCGAGGGGAAAAGACTTGACAAAAGGAGGTTCCTGGAAGGGAGTCACCATGTGAAAGACACGATTTGACTCAATGTACTTTGACAAAAAAACGTGAACACTGTTCAGTGTTCAAGTTGCACATCTCCTATCGTGTGAAAGTAGCCTTATTGTTTTCTAGTTCTTGTTGATTACAAATAGAAATTAATCCTCTTTGTCACTGGAGATGCAGGGTTCATGCAATCTGGAGAGTTGAGAGTAGCAAGTGATTAGAATAAGAAAAATGAATGTCTAGTCTATGTATTATTAGCAAAACAATGACATGCATGCCTCAAGCTACAAATGCTGTCAGCAGTTGTTTTGCTGGGGGGAGAGAGTGATGTAAACTGGTTTATTGGAGAGGGAAGTGTAGGATGCCAATGACTCCCCACTACGTCCCCCTACTACAGCACTAATCCAGCTCAGACAGAAATTGTCATTTGCGTACACAAGCGCTTTCTACCGGTATAAGTGATACTACATATTAGGCGAAACAATGGCCGGTAAGAATGTTCTCTCTGATTCCTCCTACTTTGTGTAAGAACCAAGCAAGTTTTGCTACCGCCTAGTAGTGAGATTCCCACCTTCTTATAAAAGACTTTGTTTTACACTACCGTACCTTGTTGTATTGAACTTGATTTATGTGTTTGAATGCTTAATTTAATCAACTTATTGTTGGTCTGGTCCTCCGATTATTAATAAAAGTGTATTTGTTTCAACTGCGGTGTTCACTCAGTCCAGCCTGGCTTTACCATTTAGAAGCTACTAAGTTATTTGTTATTGCACCCACAACAGCTAGAAACTTTTTTGTTTCAAAAGATGAGTAGGTGGTGAAAGCCAGAAAGTTTCTCAGAAATAATTCAAATTATTTTTTCAATTGTCAAAAGTAGGCGGATACTGTCATGCATCAATTAGTCAGAATAATTGGAGTTCTACGTTTTGTTCTCTGAAATCCTCCAATTGTTCATAATTGATACTTAGAGGCTGGTTCTTAAGATTTAAGCAGCTCGAAATAAGATTTAAGCTTCAATTGCTCTGATGTGAACTGTATTTGTATTGGATGAATCAAATCTTTGAGTTGAATTGAGTCCTATCCATTCATAAAAACTACATACATAGAACATAGAAAATCAGAAAAGGTACTCACCAAATCGAATAATATGTAGTGAATCAAATTGTTTGCGTTTTTATTGCGGCATGATGGGGGATAAAATAACGAATAGTTTGGTCTCGATCGAGGCGTTTCTCCAAATTGAGAATTCGACATTCCGCCATTGAGTAGGAATCACCTAAACAAACAGGAGCCTTAGCGAACAACAACACTACAAAACGACCTGATTCCAACCAATAGACTGTCAACGTGAAATTATTTTCACACGCTATTAATTAATTCATCAACAGTGAGTGATTTTTTCAAATCATTCCTGAAATTATCTCCCAAAATTAACAAACTAACTGGGCTGCAATTAATTGTATATATTCACACATTTCCATGTGAGCATCATTCAATTTCGGGGTATATTCAGGCTTTAGTTCAAGTTGTAATTCCTCAGTATTCAATGCTACCTCATCATATCCAGTTATACAGAGTGATTCATAATTATGGTAGAATTATTTAATACCTGATAGTAGAGGTGAAAATAAGAAAAAAATCTTATAAACATATATCCATAAACGCTGCATTAGCGAGCTATACAGAATGAAAGATTTCGCCCGGAATTCAGTTCCTCTGATGAAATACACCAATGCTGAATTGTTTGGGGACTAGTTTTTGAAAACCTTGAGCTGGATTCATATGGAAAAATATCTGAAAAATTGAATAAAACTAGTCTGGAAGCTGTAGTGTGAGTAGTTTTTGAGAAAAAAGTTGAAATATGCAAAAAATCTAAGTAGAAAAACATAAACTTCTATGTTTGATGCCCAATAACTTTCTTTAATGACCAGTAAACAAATAATTTTTCACAATAAAAATTGTAGAGAATTTAATCCTGAAAAGAATTATGTAAGCTGTGTAAACTAAATTTGAATAAGAGTTGAATAAAATGTATTCTTATGTAGTATATTACACCACAAAAATTTGCTGTTTTATGAGGAGAGAACTAATAACTCATAGGTTGTAGCTGATTGCAAATAAAACATGGATTTTAATAGCAGCTGTTCAAAAACAGCTGATTCATTTTGTTTTAAATAAGAAAATATTTAAAAGAAATTATCAGCTGAAAATTATTTTCAGAAATATTTTAGCTCACTGTTGAACAAAACAACAAACAATTATTTAGACATTATTCATATTTCGAATTAGCTGGCATGCATTATTTAATGTATGGAATGGGACACTACTGTAATAGTACTGAAGCAAGACGTTTGTATCAAGAGAACTTTCCTAACCGAGTATGTCCAAGATCAAGGTTTTTTGCCACTATTCATCAACGTCTGTCTGAAACAGGTTCTTTGATATCCAAAGAGCACATTTATGCAGGCAGACCCCGATTTACTATGACTGTTGAGTTAGAAGAACAATTTCTTGATGAAATTTATGAACATCCAGACAAGAGCATGAGAGAATTGTCAGTGCAGTTCAATCTATTAAATGCAGTATCAATCTATTATTTGGAGGATACTAGATGAGCAACAATTACATCCATACCACCTCCAGAAAGTTCATACTCTATTGCCACGAGACTGTATTTCCCATGCTGGTATTTGCCAATGGTTTTGAGTAAAATTTGTTAACCCAAACTTCTTAACAACCGTTTTATTTACTGATGAGGTACACTTTACAAGAACAGCTATCGTTAACATCCACAACCAACATATTTGGGCGGATGAGAATCCTCATGCCATCAATTCTAATCGTCCACAACATCAGTTTTCAGTAAACATTTGGGCAGGAATCATAGGAGATCATCTACTTCTGTTGGAGCTTCCTCCCAGGCTTAATGGCATAATCTACTTAATCTTCTTGAGAGAGGAGCTATTCATCTTACTTGAAGATGTACCTCTTCAGTTGCACCAAAACATTTGGTTTATGCATGATAGAGCTCCAGCACACTTCAGTGTTGCTGTTCATGAACACCTGAATCACAGCTTTCCAAATCAATGGATAGGCCGAGTTGGGCCAGTACCATGGCCAGCTAGGTCACCAGACTTAAATACTTTGGATTTTTATCTTTGGGGACACTTGAAAACATTAGTATACAATACTCTGATTAATACCATTGAAGAACTCTGATTAAGGATTTTGAACGGAATAGAAATGATAAAGCAGACTCCTGGAATATTTGAATGGGTCTGACAATCGATGAGAAGACGTCTGAGCATATGCATCCAGAACAATGGAGGTCACTATGAACATCATCTTTAGTCTTTTGGTATAAGTTTGATGTCATTTAGATATGTTACTGTCATATCAAAATGAAACTTTTCAAAAAACGAATATTTTATTTGCAATCAGCTACAACTTATGAGTTATTAGTTCTCTCCTCATAAAACAGCAAATTTTTGTGGAGTACGGTAATGTACTACATAAGAATACATTTTATTCAAATTTAGTTTACACAGCTCACATAATTATTTTCAGAATTAAATTCTCTACAATTTTTATTGTAAAAAAATATCTGTTTACTGGTCATTGAAGAAATTTATTGGGCATCAAACATAGAAGTCTATGTTTTTCTACTTAGATATTTTGCATATTTCAACTTTTTTCTCAAAAACTACTCACACTACAGCTTCCAGACTAGTTTTATTAGATTTTTCAGATATTTTTACATATGGATCCAGCAAAAGTTTTTCCAGAGAAAACTTCTATAATTGTATTCTGTGGTTTTTCATAAACTAGTCCCCAAACAATTCAGCATCGGTGAATTCCACTAGAGGAAGTGAACTCCGGGCGAAAACTTTCACCTGTATAGCTCGCTAATGAAGCGTTTATGGATATAAGTTTATAATAATTTTTTTTCTTATGTTTACCTCTACTATCATGTATTGAATTATAGTTGTAAGTGTGGAATCTTAGAGAATTCAGAATTTTTGTGCTTTCCTCTGGTCATTAGTTGCATTCTTTGCAAGATCAGAAGTACATTGTATACGACGAAATAACTTTTGAAGTTTTGCTCATTTGAGCTTTAGTTGGTTTTCACTTATTGTGAAATAGTCTCAATAATAATAATCTGATACGTAATATTCCAAATGATTTCCATCAACAAATTTGTGAATTGAATGACAATAAAATACAACGATTGTAGTTGATTACATTCTTATCTTCCTTGAAAGATAAGATAGGTGCATAGAAACCGATGAGTAAGCAGGGTTTCTCATGGCTGTGACAAACAAGGTTCACGAACTCGACTTTGCCTGTTTGCAACTTAATAATATTGTTATGGATGAGGCCTTTAGAGGGGCAGCACAGGCAAGGGGTTTCTGGTTTGTTTCGGTCTAGCATGATCTAGAAGTCTCCATGCACTGTGATAGGTGGAACGTTTCAACACATCCCCAGACCCTTCTGGAAAATTCTGGAATTCTGCTGTATTCTCTACCTCTCTCGATTGTTCTATAGAGCCTATATAAATGGCGCATGTTGCAGTTGAAGTGACTTGATGGATTACAGTGGTATTGCCCGCTCCTTCTCATCGTGAGACTAGTGATAAAGTGATAATAATCGTGACAGACTAGTGATAGTGTGATCATAGACTTTTGCAGTTGTTGAAACAGTTATTGTTCTTTGTGACAGTTATATTTAAACAATTATTTATATTAGTTGTGATAATTCTGTGTAATCTGTTAGGAAGTGATCAGTTAATAGTTGTTTCTAGTTTACTTCCGTGTGTTATAGTGCTGTTAGTAATAAATCTCATCAGTATAAATCGCCTCAAGTGTTTAATTAGTGTAGAAACCCCAAGTGTTTTATTAGTGTAGAAACCCCTAACAATATGATGCGAAAATACAAATTGAATTGAATAGGTATATTGAAAAATGAATGGCAAAATAAGAGTATTTTACAAGATAAAAGAAATGATCCAGCTTGGAGGACCACAATGATACTTTAAGACCAATGTATAGTTTCGGCTGCCAAGGAAAGTCGTACGGTACTCGTTAGAATATCGGATGAGATGGGGAATGGAGTAAAAAACCTTGCTGGATCACAAACATTGGTCTTCTTAGCACTACTCTCTCTCAATTGACGTGCTCACTCGCACATCAGCCTTCTTTTTCTAAAGAAGTTCATTATTACAGTAGCAACACTCTCTCACAATCGACATGCTGACTCACACATCGGCCTTCTCTTTCTAGAGAAGTTATTATTATACACTCCATTGTCTACTCATTCTACTGCTGTTCTAAGCTTCTAACATGACTGATCTGCTTTTGAGTAGATCAGAGAACACTTCATTTTACTAAACACTATTTTTCTAAATCAACTTACAAGTTCATCAATATACTAGTGCACCATATAATATATGGATACATGCAGTAAGTGTTGAATGGTGATAATAAGCAGTTGTGACTGTATTAGTGTGATTTGGAAAACATTCCGAATCATTCTGAAAATCCAAAAGGCCAAGAAAGACTAGACTATCATACTGTACATTAGTTTTTAGTTTTTTAGCCTTTCTTCCGAATTGACAACTACTTGTACCCTTCAATCACTCCATAAAAAGAAGCCTACCGGTACCAGTAATTATTTCTTCAGATTGCGTTCAGATTTGCAAGGTGACCGGATTTTTGGAAAAAGAGGGATTTTGGGACCATATCTGGGGTCTCTACCTGCAAGGTGATTAGCAAACAATGGCCTGCCCTTTTGACAGGTTCTCAGGCTTCTGTCAATGGAGGAAAACCATTCATACTTCATTTTTGGGAATAGTTATGTTAGGCCAACTGAGTAGATAAATAATCTATTTTCATTACAGACAACTCCAAGAGCAGAAGGCCTCTTTTCCTACATGTTATTAGATCTAAGTTTCTTGATTTAATGGAAACTCGAAATTTATATTTTCCTGATCATGTAGCGGAAATAATAATTCAACTTGAAAATGTGAATAAAGATATATATGAAGTATATTTGATAGCTGAGTAAAAGTATATTTATATTATATTTAAGAAGCTGCCCCTGAACTTGGTAGAAAAAGTTGTGATTTCTGTTGATTGTAACTTGGTTTTCAACCAAGTTCAGGAAGGGAAACGTTTCCGCCCTGATTGCATCTTTTGGATACAATCCTGTACATGATTCTTTACATGAACCAGAAAATCATAGCTACCGAGAATATAATACAGTCACTATATACATTGGTGCTTGCAATTTATATTAAAGTTCTGATTTTTAATATATTATTTGGATACATGAGAGAAGTCCAGAACCAATGTCTTCATGCAAAATTTCCTTGTGCTAAATACAGAGTGGCACAAAAACCTCGTATTTTTTATTCATTTTGCAGTATTCATCTATCTCTGCCAAATCCAAGAATCAGACAGATAAATTTTCTCCCGCCTTTTTTCAGATTATAGGATTCTGAATAAAATGAGATCATTCGGAACTCTCTATCGCCAATGAGTACCTACTGAGTTATGATTTTTCGAAAATGAGTAAAACTTCAAGAAAAAATCAATTCTGATGACTTTTAGTTTTTGATCAACAATATCTTTCGATTGTTATCATTTAGATGTATGATTCAAAATTCCTCTAGGCGTATTTTTGTGCTCTACAATCTGAGATCAGATAGAGCGCTCTATATCATATATATAGATTTCCAGGTACACATGACAACAATGCTCCGTGTATCGAACGGTCTAGGGCTCTATAAATACCAGGTACAAGCACTGAACTCTAGAGTAGTATAGAGCACGGTAAAATAGAAGAAGATATAGAAGATAGAAGAAGAAGATAGAAGAAAGAAGAAATAGAAGAATTTTTTATCTAAATACCGTGGTATAGAGTTAGTATAGAGTTCACTGGGTACACGCAGTCGACATTTTGTTCCTTTACTGAAGGAGCGAAATTCAAATCTACACTAGAACTGTAATGCTTGTAAGCATTACACCAATATATTGTAATCACTTAATGTGATTAATAGGTAGTTTTTAAATTAATCTCACACACAAATTAATCTCTAACTATTCAGATAAATGATGTAGGAGAGTTTAAGAAAAGTTTTGACTTTTCAAAAACAAATAATGGTAATTTTACTAACTTTTATGACCTAGAACTTCCAACTACATTCTTCATCCGATTCATGCGATTTTCGAGTTTTTTAAATTGGTTGAAATGGTAATATCATGTGTAATCAAGTGATTAAAAGTAAAAGGTGTAAGACAATATTCATCTGATTATGTTAAATATTATGGGAGGATAATTTAGCTTGAATAAGACTTCCATATTGCATTTTCTCTAGGCTGAGAACGCTGCAGCAATGGGCTATGAAATATTTTGTCAACTCCATTATGTTAAGCTGCGTTTACACCAAAGTTGTCAACAAAATGTTAATAACTTGATCCTTATAGATTGAACGGAGCTTGACAAGCACATATACATGTTCATCGCTGTGTATGCGATAAGTTAAGTTCAATCTAATAGAATCTATAAGGATCAAGTTATTAACATTTTGTTAATAACTCTGGTGTAAACGCAGCTTTATATAGTAATTGTATTTTTAATTTATTTTTTCTAAAACCAATACGTTGAAATATTTTGGCAACCTTCATTAAGTTAGTACAGTATAGTATTTTTCAATCAATTGTTCCATTGTCAATAATTTTCCATGTCCTAGGACTATGCTATCAGCTAAATGCCGGATGAATACCACACCAATCTATTTAGTATGATTTTCAATGTAATTGAGTCATATCAATTCACAAAAACCATTTTCAAAACTACTCATAAGAATTATACCATTGTTAATAGGAGATTAACAATGCTTTACAGGCCTTTGTGCAACTAGGACTTACTGTTATACAGTAGATACGCGTATTTTAAAAAACAAAACACTCTTAGAATTGCCAATCAAAGATCAGAACTTTTCTTGGCAAACCAATCAAAACTGATTTATAACAATCTACACACAAAGAAATTCAAATGAGATGAATCAAAACTAAAAGAAAATATGCAGAAAGATAGGTGGAAGTTGAGAGGCAATGGACGATTGAACTGAGAGTTATATGAATACAAAATTATCTATTGAATCTCATATTCAATTCAAATTTTTCACAAACAAAACTCAATAAATAATTTAGTAATAAAGCAAAGAAAAATCTCAAATTTTATATAACATAATATGAATGTGACACAAAATGGAGTAAGTTTAAAGTAAGGAGTCTCAAAATCAGTCACAGACTCACAAATAAATTTTCAATAATTAATGCATAAATTTAAATCAGTTTTCATGTAATTATTATAAAGACTGAAACATTCATTCGATTATTTATTAATCTCAAACAATTGAATTTGTTAATTATATAATTAAATTAATAATGAAGAAAACACAAGGATTTTTTCTTTAAATTAAACAAAGATAAAGCTTAAATACAAAATAAAAATATGAATATGATACACAGTGAAGTAAGTTTGAAGTGAGGAGTCTCAAATGATTCAATTGACTTTTGTGACAAAATTCAATCTTACATCAATTTACAGGATCTAAATCTAATATTTAGATCAATTCTTCATTTTTTTATACAGGTGAACCAGAAACATACCTATGTATTGAGTATCAAATTATTAAATTTATTTTTCCTTAAAGCAAAACTCAATGAAATAAGTTAGTAATAAAGCAAAGTAAAAGCTAAAATTAAATTACATATAAATATGATACAAAATGTAGCTTAAAGTAATGAGCGGCTACCGAAGAACGAAAAGATACAGCAGTTTCAAATGGAATGGAATCTTCTGACATAATATACAGGAGTTATCATGGATTCTGATAGGATTACAATATTGGGGAAAACCGAAAACAATTTCAAACTATTGGGAATAATGAAAATTTCGACAAAGTACCTAGTCTATCCTTTTAGAATACTCATAACATAATCCACATATTCTTGTTTTCAATAAACACAATATACATTCGTACATTATAATTCGTTTTTACAAAATAATATATCTTTCAATCAATATAAAAAAAATGTAAAATACATAAAATCATAGACAACAATAACAATATATATTTTTTACACATATTTATACTTATAATCAACAAACCAAAATATAACACAACTCATGAAGGACAAAGTTATCTATAGAAAAAAAGGAAATGTCCTTCATGTACAATGGAATGATAATAACCAGTCTTATTAGCATTACTCAACACTTTATTACAAAAGCCTCATATTTTCTTATATAAAAAAGATATTCGATATTATTACAATAGAGTGAATAAGATAAAAAGAAAATAACTGAAATTGACTATAACATTAAGGGAAATAAGAAAGCAGATTCTTCATGAGGTTGATTACCCCACATTTTTGTTCTCAATGTATTCCCCAAATTTCTCGAGAACTCACATTGAGTTTATGAACATTCCATGTCCACTTTAACTTTGTACGTGGAATGTACCATCAAGTCACCATTTAATATTATCATTGAACAAGAACAACTTTAGAAATATGTATTACAAACTATAAAAACAAACCAATCAAAAGCAATGTACTGTGGAGATCACAGTGCTGCTGCTTCTGCGGTGGTAAGTGGAAAATTAACACGCCGGATAGGAAATTAAGTTCGCCGGATAAGCTAGTCGTATATAACTAGTACTACATCTTTTTGGATGAAGTTATTCCATACATTCCGACTTCCTGTTAGCATTCTGATCGAAGTTGACAAATGCATAGCATCTTACTGTGAAGAAATGTTTCACAATTTTACTTTTCAAATCACAGCATTCGGGTATTACTGCAGCAATGCCTTCACAATTCTTTTACTGATAGAATCCAATCCATTTTTCTGTATGTGTGTTCCAAATTTACGAAATAAAACTTCACAATTGATTATCAATTTGAATAGTTCAACATTTGGCATCTTCAAATTTCCCATGCTGAGATAGTCAACATAAAATGTTCGCCAGTTATTTTCAGTATCCCCCAGATTCAGGAACGCAGCACAGTTCGCACATTTGATATTTTTCAGCAATGCAAGCGTAGTGCTCCTCCCAATATTGAACAATAAGTTCAAATCCTCACTGTCCAGATTTGAACTTTCGGGAAAAACTGTTTCAATTACACCATCTGGAAGGGAGTCTTGGCAATTGGCGTCTTGGATTCTTGGTTTGGCGTGCGTTACAAAGCAGATATCTGCTCTTCATTCAGGATTACCTCCATCCTCGATTCTTTCTCCTTGAGCTGTGCTTTCAGTGAGGAGACTTCATTTTCGAGCTGAAAAATTTTCTTCTGTTCTTCTGTAGCCTGAGCCTGAAACATATTATTTGAACTCTATTCAAACTGAAAATATAACATACTGAGTAAAATAATAAATTGAATAAAAGTGCAATCTTACAGTAAGCAGATTATTTTATTGCAGTCTGATTAGAATGTAAGCAAGTATGTTTATTATTAGTGTCATAATCTGACTGTGGGTGTGTGTGTGACAGAGAGAGATTAAATTATTGACTTGATTCGTGTATAGGTAACAAAATATACAGGTTTGAATTTTAGGTAAAATATACAGAAATATGAATTTTTTAAATATACAGTATAAATATTCAAGTATTATAGTTGTTATACTCCATATGAATACTGTACCAAATTATGTATTATCTTTGTTAATGAATTTTAATACTATAAAAAGTATCCAAGGACCCAATATTGTATTGAACAAATTATCAATTGTATTAATGGAAATAATTGCTTCTATTTAATATAGGTAGTTCATCGGGAGTGGCCGTAGTCGAGTGGATCAGATGCTCGCTTTATAATTCAGAGGCCCGGGTCCAAATCCCAGCCCCGGCCAGATATTTATCTCGGACCACTCCCATGTTTCGGATGGACACGTTAAGTCGTCGGTCCCGGCTGCCTAAAAAGCAGTCGTTAGGTCATGTCAGAGACCCTGAAAACTCTGACACCAGTTCTGAGCCTGCCAGTTCACTCGATATTATTATTATTATTATTATAAATAGTTTATCTCAAATTATTCAAGATATTTCTCAAAAAGATTGATTTGATGATTGCCATATTGGAATAAACGGGGTCTATCATTTTCAAGGTTAAGACCCAATTCATACTGGTCAGGGGTGCAGCGTGGCAGAGACATCAGGCAGACATCAGAGACGTGGCAGAGTTGGTAGGCCTGGTCCACCGGTTAAGAACCTCTCAGTTTCGTCGGTCTCCAAGTAGTTGCTTTAAATGGTAAAATTAGCCTATTTAACCCAAATTTATGTTTTAAAGTGAGTAACTAGTGATTGTCTCGCCTCAATAGATAAAGATAAGGTGCTACAGTCATACGTTGATAAGATAACACGTTGCCGGTTCCTGGCGTCATTGGTTGTCTTGGTAACACGATGTAAACAGCTGTTGTTGAAGGAAAGAACCGCGCCAAATTTTGAATTCTTTTCATCTTGAACTGATCTTGATTTTTGAGACGTCTTGTTTTGTGACATGATTCATACCTATTAGCGGTGTCTAGACATTTATTATAAATTTGCACAGCTACTATATAACTGTTTTCAATTCGATTTGATCCTGCCTTGTTGGATCTCTAGGCACTTTGTCTCTCATACTCTTATCCATTTTCCAGTTACGCCTAGTTTGAAATGATGAATTCAGAATAAAAACGTACAAAACATCAGAGCAAAACCTGGCTTTGTACTATAAGGGCTATTGTTTTTGGAAAAGCCCCTCTCTCGTTAGTGGAGATATTTGCTGGCGTTGTTGCTCGACTGGATGCCCTGCCTCTGTTACTACTTCTTTAGAAATTGATAGCGTGAAGAATTACACAGATAAGCATAAGAAGCATGCATCACACCCAGTTCCAAAAGATCTCTTGTGTACTCCGATTAAAAGTCCAGTTTCAACTGTCAGGCAGCCACCAAGGTGTAATAGAGCATCTTTGGACTCTTTCATGGGGTCTTTGAAGAAGCCTGTCTGTTTCGATTCCAGTTCTCAGACAGATGATGATATTCTAAAGTCCAAAGATGAATTATTAGGGAGAATTAAACAGCTTACAACGAGTCAGTCTGCCCTAGTTGAAGAGATTCAGAGACTTACCATGGAATTGGATAACCGAAATTCAACAAATTCTCTTTCCAGTGTGACTCTGGTTGATAAAAGTATAAATACCGAAGCGTTTATCCAACCATGCGAAAGTTGTCAGAGTATAAATAAGAGTAATGCCAAGTTCAAAGAAGAGAATGATTTTTTAAGTGAGAAAATTGGAACCATGTCAATCTCTATTGAAACAATGGAGGCGGACAATAATGCCTTAAGGAATGAGTTAATAGCACATAGGAACGAAGCTGATAAATGGAGGTCAATGTATGACAATTTATGTGCCGCGTCGAATAAGTACACAGGTAGTCCTATTGAAGTGTACAACTGATTTTCATTGTTATCTGTAGATGAATCAGACTCACCCACGACTGTTCACGGACCTCCAGTAAAGCTACGGATCTGTAAATCACCAACACCTCGAAAGCGTAAAACTCAATGTGCGAACCATGTCAAGTATATGAACTCTGATAAGAGTTCGGAAAGAGTTGCTTCTCCAATTCCTCGCGACAGTGAAAGAGTTGTCTTAAGCTCGGCGCGTAGGCCTAATTTGAATAGACGCCAAAATGCGGATGGTGTAATAAAATTATTTTCCGCCAGCCAAGGAAGGAGACTGAACGATTTAATTTCAAAAAGGACCGATGCTCGAGTTACTAGTATTCTGAAGCCTGAGGCACGTTTCGGCTCAGTTATTTCAGAGTGTGATAAGGAATGCGGATCCATGTCTCAGCGTGATCTCACGGTTCTGATTGGTGGTACGAATGACTTTTCAAACAGCTCTGGAGAAGGCTACCTCGAAAGAATGGAAGCTCAACTTGAAAAGCTGAAACATACTCGGGTTTTTGTTGTAAATATACAGTGCAGATATGATCTTCCTGTGTTTTCATCTATTAATGTAGCAATATCTCAGGCTAATGAAAAACTGAAACAGCTTGTCAGTCGCTTTAATAGTGTAGAATTATTTGATGTGTATGGCATAGGTAGGCGTTTTTATACTCGCCATGGTCTACATCTAAACATCATTGGAAAGAACATTATTGCTGATAAGATTCTTAATAGTTTTCGAAGTGTTGGGGTTGAGGTACTACAACGACAGAACTCTTTGGAAGGTTGTGTTTGTTTAGGACTCTAGATTTAGTGAAAGATATTGCTTATAAAATACCAATTAGAATGAGTCAGTCACACACTGATAGAAGGTTTCAGTTACACAATGCTTCTCATAATCGTGGTGTTGACCTCAGTAATTTAGTTATTATTCCTTTTCAAAATTCGACGAAAAGAAAGATGAATCCAAGTATAGGAGGAGATGAATCTCGTATTGATCACTGTGATGATGCTTCAGTAGGCTCTCTAAAGTCATGTTTCAAAGTGATTCACCAAAATGTAGATTGTATTGCTAACAACATACATTTTTTAAATGATTTAATTGAGGATGAAAACCCAGATGTATTTGTAATAACAGAGCATGGTCTTAGAAAGTATGAAATCGATTGTATTGTTTTGAATAATATGTTTCTTTCAACTGATTACTGTAGAGATCACATGATTAAAGGTGGTGTGGCCATTTATGTGAGTGAACAGGTCAATGATCGTTCGAGAGCTTTGGATGTGGAGCAATTCTGTAGTGAGGGAAATATTGAGGCATGTTGGATAAGGTTCAGGTTGAGAAACAGGATTTTTGTTATTGTAGGAGTTTACCGTTCGCCAAATGGTGATTCTAATTCATTTTTTGAAAATTTCAAGTCGATGATGGATGAGTTGCTTGTAACCATTGAATACAATATAATACTGGCGGGTGATTATAATATTGATATTCTAAACGACTCTCCTATCAAAAGAAATTTATTAAATACCTTAAATCAATTTGGTTTATCTTATACTGTACATATTCCAACCAGAATAACTGCAAATAGTGCTACAGCTATGGATAATGTAGTTACAAATATTCCTGAAGAAGGCTATATGGTTAGTGTTTTGCATACATTTATATCTGATCACACAGCTCAAGTATTCTCGGTATTTCATGAGGGAGATTTCAGGGTGCATAAAAAGAGTTCAACAGGTGCGCATGATTGTAATGAACAGAACAAAGAATGTTTGAGACAGGCATTAAGTGTTGAGAGCTGAAGGGCGGTCTATGACCAATCCGATCCAGATCTACAATTTATAAATTTCCATAGGAATCTGCTCTATCATTTCAAGGTACATTGTCCGGTCAAAACAGTCAGCAAGAGATTAAATGATAATAGGCTAAGAAAACGTTTGAAAGGTCAGTGGATGACTAAGGAGATAGTGGAGATAGTAAACGAGAGTGAGTGAAGGAGTGGACATAGACATACAACTACTTAAAAAAGTGAAGGAGCATTATAACAATAAGGTTGAAGAGGCAAAGAAAAAACATTTCAGTGAATACCTATATACTTTCCTCTGCCAACAGAACCAAGTCTAGCTGGGAGATTGTGAATAGACTCAGAGGGAGTAACAAAAAAAGATCAATGCCCACCGAAATTGAATATAATAACAAACTGATTACAGGTAGTAAGTCCATAGCTGAAAGTTTTAATCACTTTTTTGTATCCATGCTCCAGCAAATGAAAACTCTGCAGCACAAGAATCATTGAAAAATAAAAGTCATAAAGAATGTTCCAAATTTTTTTTCTTTTTCCCACAAATGTCAATGAGGTTGTGGGAGTTATAAAAAACCTAAAAGCTAAAAAGGCTGTGGGTCCAGATGAAATTCCGGTGTCAGTAATTAAGGCATGTTGTCATGAAATAGCAGAACCATTGGTATTCATTATAAACTCAATGTTTAAGACAGGTATATTTCCAGACTTATTGAAAATAGCCGAAGTGATTCCTATCCTAAAAAAAGGTAATGTTATGGATATTAATAATTATCGACCTATTTTAGTTTTAAATACGTTGTCAAAGGTTTTTGAGAGGCTCATTCATGATAGAATTATGAGTTATCTGTTAAAATTCGATTTGCTTTTCAATTGTCAATATGGTCTTATGAAGGGAAAGTCAACAATCACTGCAGCGGTAAATTTTTTTGAGTCAATTGTGAAAGGGATTGATGCTGGTGATTATGTAACTGCGCTCCTATTGGACCTGTCAAGAGCCTTTAATAGTGTCAATATCGATATTCTTTTATGCAAGTTATCAAAGATCGGAATTAGAGGCGTGGCGAATAGATTGATAGCATCATACATGAGCAACAGGTTCCAGTACACATGTATATCTACTCCTAATGGGTTAGTAAACTCAGCCAAGTTACCATTGACACGAGGCGTACCACAAGGCTCCATTTTAGGCCCATTACTCTTCATATTATATAAAAATGATATTCAATCCAATGTTCCTGTCACTGATAAAATTACTCTCTATGCCGATGATTGTACCTTTGCTATTTAAGAGATCAGATCTCATAGACTTGGAGATTGAGGCAAATAACATGACAAATGAGGATGCGCAGTTTTTTAATGATTCAGACCTCACTATAAATTCAAACAAAAGTCATGTCATCAGCTTTGATTATAAGTATCGTCCTTTTCACCCCACCATAAAACTTGGTGAAACGAACATTGAAAGTTGTACTGTTGTGAACATGTTAGGTTTGTCGATGGATTCCAAGCTTAATTGGGGGGATCATGTGAACAAGATATCATTGAAATTGAGTAGGTCACTTTTTGCATTTAGAAATATTGTTAAACAGGTGCCTAAAACAACAGCAAAAAGTGTCTACTATGCACTGATTGAATCCCACATTGCTTATGGCATTGAATTATGGGGGAGTACCTCGAAGCAAAACATTCAAAGAATTTTTGTTTTGCAAAAGTCCGCAATAAGATACCTGGAGGGGCTCAAATTTCCACAGACATGTCGGGAGTCTTTCAGTAGCCTAAGTATTTTAACTGTTCCATCATTGTACATTTTCAAATCAATATTACATGTGAAGGATAGGTTGAATTCATTCCAAGTTAACTCAGATATTCATGGCTATAACACTAGAGGAAGGAATAACATTTCAGTTGAGAGACATAGGCTGAGTGTATTTGAGAAAACACCTACTTATAGGGGACAAAAGTTTTTTGCGAAACTTCCGGCTGATTTGAGAAGTATTGTTGAAGAAAAACAATTCAAAACAAAACTATATTCTTTTCTCAGTGAGAAGGCTTTCTATGAAATTGACGAATTCTTGTTAGAGTGAAAAAAAATTATTATCTAAATTTTGCAAATTTAATGAATTGTTAAATGTTATTAGAGTTTTATTTTAAGATTGATATTTTATGTTATTATGTTATTTATCTGTGACGTTTTTCAACTGTATTACATTGTTTTTGTTATACTTTTGTTGAGAATAAAATATTATTATTATTATATTATTATTATTATTATTATTATTATCAGTTTGGTGTTTGATTGGCTGAATGTTTTTGGGATCCTATAAGCTGTGCATGCACGAGATCTCCGCCAAGCTGCATGCCCGACCTGTATGAATTTAGCCCAAGATGGCCGTTTTTGGCTTATATATTTCTCAATATTCAACCCCAAATGTCTCAAATTTAAAAAATATATGTTCAAGTGATTATTCAACTTTTCAATGCAGTTTTTCTATTGCAGTCTCAGAGAATCAGAATGATATAGATTATTGTGTCACATGAAGCTCAATATTGTTCATTCTATAATTTTATAGGATTTGTGCCACCTTTTTCCTGTAGCTGTACAGCTATTGAAGAAATAGTTGTGTGTCAGACAATAAATTCAGTCAAATGATAGGAATTCGATTTATTACTAACCTCATGAAGATGTGCAACTCCATCCTCTACATCAGATTTTCCAGTTTCACAGGTTCCACTAATATTCAAAGATTCAACAATTCCACTAGTTTTCATAACCTGAAAAATAAAAGGAAATAATCAATGTTCATGAATGCAAATGGAAAAGTTTGAATGCCTATTTCAAATTAATGGATTCAGGCACCCAGATTTTCAATAATGTTTGTGAAAAACCCCCTTCCACTATATACTCACAATTCAAAAAAACTTGCCATAAAAATAGTAAAGGAATAAGTTATTCAAAAGGAGACAATGATGATACACTTTATCGATAAAAAACCTTTAAACGTAAGTTGCTAGATGAATGATAAGATTCAGTAGTATCTGATGATCAGTAGTACCTACTGATTTAAAGTTGAACATTTGGGGGCAAAACTTTACTTTACCTCCCCAGTTAGTTGGCGGCAAATTTCTGGTTGCAATCGATTTGGGATATTATTTTGATGATGAAACCATAAAAAAATTGTGTCACTCATCTGTAGTTAATAATTAAACCAAGTACAAAGTAGATTTATACAAAAATTTGGAGCTTCGACTTACAATAAATTAGAAACATAGGTACTCTGTATTCTATGTACACATCTTAAAATAACACCTAATAGTATGATAGTAGAAGACAGCATGGAGAGACGAGACTTTATGCTGTGTGACACTCCTAACAAACCTAAGCTATTCGTAACACCTAACAATAGTCAGTTGGCTGCTATTATACTGATCACATTTTTTAACATGAATGAATGAAGACAAATGAATACTGGATTTACATGGATTATACAATTAACAACGTTCACTTTGAGATATTTTATTGAGAATCAAATAATTTTTGATATGTGTAATGGCCATCAACCTCAAAGAGATTAATAGTAATTTAAAAAATTTACTTGAAATAATGATAAGTCAGCTATTGCATTGCAATACAATGTTAGATTTCCATTCATAATTTTAATGGGCGAAATGTTAATCAATAATTTACCTTGTAGTGAGATTGTCGTTTTGGCGCCAACAGTTTTGGTGGGTTGGGAACATTAAATATGGTTGGAACAGCATTGGGCTTCAACTTTTTCCACCCATCTGCTCGCTTTGACTCCCATTGACTATCTTCAAAATGTACCTGAATAAATAAGATACAATCAAGTTAATTTATGTGAACCCCAAAAATGCAACTTACTTGACAAAATACAGTATATAGTTTTCAATTGATGATGTACTAAAAAATAATTGACAATCTGTAGCTGAGGTGGCATTAATGCACAAGTACCATGGGTACTAACGCCACCGCAATTAGTTTATCTATTATCTCAACATTATTAACATTTAACCATTTACAATTAAGTTACCATTTAACGTTATTTACTATGGGTACTCACTATCAATCAACAAAATCCAGTAAAGTTTTTAATATTGATGATGAAGGATAATAATTGATAATCTACAGCTGCGGTGGCAATAATATATAAGAACCTAAATGGGAAACTCAATCAATAGAAAAAATGAGTTGGTTAAAAATAGAGAATTACAGTAACTGAATTACAGCCCAAATTCAAATAATCGGCATAATGATATGATCCTAGAATGGCTTCTACTGTTGCTGTACAATCCAATCCAGGATGCAGGGTCATATCAATTATAGGATTATTTAGTATGGATCACATTAACAGTTTCAGCATCAAGTAGTGATGTGGATCGGGAATATTCCCAGTGGGAAGGATCTTATGATTTGGCAATATTTCCGGGAATATTTCCGAGGCCAAGAAATTTTGGGAACTTAAGGGAATTTATAAAATCGTTCTAGTTAGAACTAGTTAGAAGGTGAACATATCAGAAGTCCTCATCCCTACTCCTTGAGCTTAAGGGATGAGGGTAGTTTAAAAGTTGCATTTTTTTATTTCTGGCTGACACGCATGTAACTGGGAAACAATGCATTTCAGCGACATAGCTAACTGAGTAAAAATGAAGCTAGATAAATTTCCGACAAGTTTTGTAGAGTTTTGTGATATCTTCTTTAGTTTTTGAGATATTCACTTTTAAAAGTGTAAAATCTTTGAAAAGACAGTTGTTCTTCCAACTTTTTGCACATTCATGGCTTATTACTCAACAACAATGCATCGAAAAAATGTATTTTCTTACAAAGGGGGTGGGAGTGAGAACTTTTAATATGACTACTGTGTTCAAAAATTTTCCCTATATAATCTTTCATTGACTGGACTATAGGAGTACCGGTATTTAAAAGGCAGTGACTTGTGAAGCATTCAATCCTCTTCAATTTATTTATTTATTCGTATACAAATACTATCCAGGTAAAAACAACAGGCATTCGCCCAAAACTGCTTTTAACCTTAATTTTTAATGTATTATTTCATCTTTTTATGCTTCCCATCAATTTTTATAGCAGTTTTAGTGTTGAGTGTGGTAGGAGTGAGGACTTTTTATATGCTTACCTCCTCACTAGCCTTAAAAGGACTGCGAGGTCAAAAATTGTGTTCTATAGTTTTAGTTCAGCCTATATTGCTGTATTTTATAATTTCTAATTTTTGGATTTATTATTCTACTCTAATCTTCATCCTTTTATTTCTTACATAAATCTGTTGTATAACAGGTGATTGAGACCATGTGTAACAAAAAACGTCATTTTTATGAAAGAAATCATAAATTTCTTCAAGTTTCCATAAATTCCCAGAAATTTATGATTTGTGGGAATATTTCCCTTAAATTCCCTGGTAATATTTCTTCGATCTTAAATTCCCGGGAATTTTACATCACTAGCATCAAGTGTTTCAGAGCTTTCATCCACCACTAGTGATGTGGATCGGGAATATTCCCAGTGGGAAGGAACTTATGATTTGGCAATATTTCCGGGAATATTTCCGAGGCCAAGAAATTTTGGAAATTTATGGGAATTTATGGAAACTTAAGGGAATTTATAAAATTGTTCTAAAAATTATTGAAATTGTTCAATCCCACTCATATTTTACATCAATATAATCAATAAATAATCAATCTATTTCATATTGATCAAGATCAGCCACATTTTACATTGATATAATAAATTAATCACCATTCTTTGAGCCTGTTTTTGCTCACACTGTCTTTTAAATACTCGTATAGTCCAGTTAATGAAAGACTATAGAGGGAAAATTTTGGAACAAAATTGTTGACCCCGTAGCTCTTCTAAAGGTAGTAAGGGGGTGAATATATTAAAAGACCTCACTCCTACCCCCAGTGCTAAGGTGGTGGGGGTGGTTTAAAAGTGCCATATTTTGTTTTTTGCATATACCTCTAACAATATGCGCCTTTCGGAAATTTTTGTTGAACACAATCATAATATTAAAGCTGACAAATTATCCTAAAAGTTTCATTTTCAACATTTTTTCCACATCTCTCATAGTTTTCTAGGCATGAGCTCTCTAAGGTAACACATTTTGAAGAAAACCCCTTCCGGCTCCGATTTTTTCATCTTTATGGCGTTATAACTTTTTAACGATTCATTGAAAAAATCCGTGCTAATCACGGGCTCATAGAGCATTATATTCTCTTCAATTTCATTTATGGTCTCATTATTTTACGCATCTCCCAACGATTGTTGCAGCCGTTATAGTGTTGAGTGTGAAATCTTCAGTTTAACAACAATAGATCAATTGTCAGGGAAATTGGGAAGGAAAGTTTGGAGCACAATTTTTGACTTCGCAACTTTGTTTGAACTAGTTAGAAGGTGAACATATCAAAAGTCCTCATCCCTACTCCTTGAGCTTAAGGGATGAGGGTAGCTTAAAAGTTGCATTTTTTCATTTCTGGCTGACACGCATGTAACTGGGAAACAATGCATTTCAGCGACATAGCTAACTGAGTAAAAATGAAGCTAGATAAATTTCCGACAAGTTTTGTGATATCTTCTTTAGTTTTTGAGATATTCACTTTTAAAAGTGTAAAATCTTTGAAAAAACAGTTATTCTTCCAAATTTTTGCACTTTCAGGGCTTATCACTCAACAACAATGCATCGAAAAAATGTAATTTTCTACACAGGGGGTAGGAGTAAGGAATTTTAATATGATTACTCCCCTAATATCCTTAAAAGAAGAGCTACGGGGTCAAAAAATGTGTTCCAAATTTTCCCTCTATAATCTTTCATTGACTGGACTATATGAGTATTTAAAAGACGGTGAGTTGTAGAGCATTCAATTCTCTTCAACTTAATGTATTATTTCATCATTTTATGCTTTTCATCGATTTTTATAGCAGTTTTAGTGTTGAGTGTGGTAGGAGTGAGGATTTTTTATATGCTTACCCCCTCACTATCCTTAGAAGGACTGCGAGGTAAAAAATTGGGTTCCAAACTTTTTGAGCATTCGTTGCCTGGACTAGTATCTTATTACAAGTAAAGTGAACCTCAATGACTCTTTAAAGGGTGTGAGCTGTGGAATTATTACTTTACTTGCCCTATTACCATAGGTAAGGAAAGTATTGCTTTCCAAAAAAAAATTAATGTACCCTAATTTCAAGTTTTCTATACGTTTCAAGGTCCCCTGAGTCCAAAAACATGATTTTTGAGTGTTGGTCTGTGTGTGTGTGTGTGTGTGTGTGTGTGTGTGTGTGTGTGTGTGTGTGTGTGTGTGTGTGTGTGTGTGTGTGTGTGTGTGTGTGTGTGTGTTGTGTGTGTGTGTGTATGTCTGTGAACACGATAACTCTATTCCTAATTGACCGATTGACTTGAAATTTTAACTTAAGGTCCTTTTACCATGAGGATCCTACAATAAGAAATTCAATAAGATTGAATTCAAAATTGCGGGAAAAATGGCGGATAATTACTAAAAAACCATGTTTTTCACGATTTTTTAAAAAACGGCTCTAACGATTTTCTTCAAATTTATACCATTGATAGCTATTTATAAGCCCTATCAACTGACATGAGTCTCATTTCTGGGAAAATATCAGGAGCTACGTAATATTCTTGAGAAAAATGGCGGTATAATTACTAAAAAAACATGTTTTTCACGGTTTTCTCAAAAACGGCTCTAACGATTTTCTTCAAATTTATAGCATGGATAGCTATTTATAAGCCCTATCAACTGACACGAGTCTCATTCCTGGGAAAATCGCAGGAGCTCCTTAATATTCTTGAGAAAAATGGCGGATAATTACAAAAAACCCATTTTTTCACGATTTTCTCAAAAATAACTTGACCGATTTTTTTCAAATTCATACCCTGTATAGTTATTTATCAGCTCTATCAACTTGCATGAGTCTTCTCCCTAGGGAACTAATGGGGGGTCCACCCCATCCTTGAGAAATAAACTAAGTAACCTCCTTCTTGTGCATGAGGTAGGTAGGTAGCGCAGTTCATAAAAAACACATAGTCGAGTTATTTCATCAGTAGAACAGCTGTTTCGACGACTTTAAAAAAATGACGACTAAAAAAATCATCGAATTTCAGAGTTTACACAAAGGAAAAAGAACTCTGAAAACAATTATATATACACATATACAGAAGTCTGATCATAGTTTCAAATATGAGCAAGGAAAGTTGTGTGAGTGTACCACACCAGATTTTTTTCTTTCTAATATTAAATTAGACTCGGTTATGCTCCTTGTTTTAGTTTAGCCTATTTTGCTGTATTTTATAATATCTAATTTTACTTTCCTTGCCCTATTACCATAGGTAAGAAAAGTATTGCTTTCCGAAAAAAATTAAGGTACCCCAATTTCTAAATTCCTATACGTTTCAAGGTCCCCTGAGTCCGAAAAAGAGTTTTTTGGGTATTGGTCTGTATGTGTGTGTGTGTGTGTGTGTGTGTGTGTGTGTGTGTGTGTGTGTGTGTGTGTGTGTGTGTGTGTGTGTGTGTGTGTGTATGAGTGTATGTGCGTCTGTGTACACGATATCTCATCTCCCAGTTAACGGAATGACTTGAAATTTGGAACTTAAGGTCCTTAAACTATAAGGATCCGACACGAACAATTTTGATCAAATGCAATCCAAGATGGCGGCTAAAATGGCGAAAATGTTGTCAAAAACCGGGTTTTTCGTGATTTTCTCGAAAACGACTCCAACGATTTTGATAAAATTCATACCTGAAATAGTCATTGATAAGCTCTATCAACTGCAACAAGTCCTATATCTGTAAAAGTTTCAGGAGCTTTGCCCCATCTATGGAAAGTTTGATTTTAGATCTCAATTATCAGCCTTCATATACAATTTAAACAAAAAAAATCAAGTGGAAAAGATTGAGCATGAAAATCTCTGCAATTAATGTTCAGTAACATTTTCACCTAAAATTGAAAATAAGCTTAAAATTCCAGAAAATGTGATTATTAAATTGCAAACTGTTGGCAACTGTTGGTTCTATTAAATCATTCACTACGAAGAGATAGCAGACCTCGTGTGTTTCCAGCGTTATCATATCTTCATCACCAGCTGTCTCATATCTTTGAATAGTAGACTTGAGATGCGCGAGTACACTAGCGTCAGGTGATCAATTTTCATAACGGCAAGGAAAGTTGTGTGAGTGCGCCACACCAGATTTTTTGGATTTATATTCGACTATAATCTTTATTTAGGGGGTCAATTATTTTTGTGCTGAGAAATTGAATAACATCATGCAATAAAAGTTAAATTACACTCAATACTTTGTTGACTTTGTTTACCTGATTTACAGGCATTTATTAATAAGTAAAAAATCTTATTCAACTTGTAAGACATGAAAGTAGCATGATAATAGTGGTGCAATTGAATGATTTATTGATTGATAATTTTTCTTTCAGTCTATGAACTTCAAATTACTGTTTTCTTTGAACTTATAGTCCAGGCAACGAATGCTCAAATAAAGGTATAGAGGGAAAAGTTTGGAACACAATTTTCAACTCCACAGCTCTTTTAAAGATAGTTAGAGGATTAACATATCAAAAGTCCTCACCCCTACCCTCTGTGCTAAAGGGGTGGGGGTGGTTTGAAAGTATCATATTTTCATTTTTCGCATATATCTCGGAAACTATGCATCTTATGAACATTTATATCTCTTGCAAAATTGAAACTTAAAAAATTACCAAAAAGTTTTATCCTTTACATTTTTTCCATATATCTCATAGTTTCTGAGATATCCGCCCTTGAAGGTGAGACATTTTTTGAAAAAACACTTCTGCCTTCAAGTTTTTCATCTGTTTGGCCTTATAATTTTTGAACGATTGATGAAGAAAATCCGTGCTGATTATGAGATGATAGAGCAGCAAATTATCTTCAATTTGATGTATATTCTCACTATTTTATGCATTTCCCTACGACTGTTGCAGCAATTTTAGTGTAGAGAGTGAAATTTTCTGTTTAGCAACAATAGATCAGCTGACAATGAAATTTGAAGGGAATGTTTGGAACACAATTTTCGACTTTGCATCTTTGTTGAGACTAGTTTGGAGGTGAGTATATTAAAAATCCCAACCCTTACATCATGTGCTGAAGGGATAAGGGTGATTTGAAAGTTGCGTTTTCCACTTATTACGGTACTTACATGCTTATATCTTGGAAACGAGGCGATGTCAGCACCGTCAAAGTCAGACACATCCATCCTAGCACTGAAAATCAGTCTTGTTTTGGCGGTGGCTGCTTTTGTCGTTCTTGTGTTGAAAAAGAAGTGTGTTGTTTTGCGGGGTGAGTCCGTGACTAATTTCTCTACCTGGAAAACAGTCTCTGGTTGTCGCTATCACTTTTTGTCGTCTATGCCAGGTTTGCGGGAAGAATGGCGAGGAAGTAAACTGGTTTGCATTTTGGCACAGACTGTACCTTCTTGGAAATATTCTATTTATAACTTAGTGTGACTGGAGAAGTGTGTGTGACCATTCATAAGACAATACTCCTGCGTGACATTGGCTCTTATCTCAACCTTATTCAGTTCTGTTGCTTCCTCTCACTCTCTCTCTATCTCTCCCTCACCCTCAACCCTCTCTCTATCAGTCCTGCGCCACTCTTATCACACACACACACACACCACACACACACACACACACACACACACTCTCTCTCTCTCTCTTACCCGGTTGTGTGCTGATGGGAATGATACTATTACATATCCTTCTCAGAGAATCGAAAATTCAAATGGCATTTAATCATTATTCTAATTATTAAATTTTTCATACAAGGAAATTCGTCGTTTTTATAATACTGACATTTGATCTAAATCAATGTATAAGGTACAGTTTATAGTTCACTATATTATAATATTATCGACATTCAAATTGCATTTCATATTCATTGTGATTAGTAATATTTTTCATACTTCTCTCTTTTCTTTTCTCTCAGGGTTTTGTTATTATTTCATACAATGCTTCAGAGATATTATCTTCTACCTATATTGTATTTGACTTTCCCATGCCTACATTTGTAATTTTTTTGTGTTAATTATATCCATTACTATCAACTCTTGCTTGAAACATTGTGAATTCCCCCATTCCAATGAGTAGGATTGTATAATATAATATTGATGTAGCATCATACTGGAGAATGCGAGAGGTTGAATGTGAGAGAAGGCCGGCTGTGCAACAAAACCAAAGCAGTGATTCAATTGAATCCTCTCTTCTTCACTTTCTCACTATAGGACTATATCCCTCAGAAACATACTCTCTTGTAAAATATACAATCCCCTACACTGAAATAATTTGACTCCTTCAAGTTATGTGCTTCCAACTTGAGCATACTGCCCGTCGTTCTCTCAATAATATTCATTTAACGAGCGTTAGCAAGCTCTCACTTTTTACCCAAGTTCAAAGTTGTTGCCAGTCTGTGGGTTTGTTTGTTTGTTTGAATGTACTACAATAACTTTGGAAAGAGTTGATCGATCAGCTTCAAATTTTTAATACTCACTCTTCAAACCTTTCTACAGGTCAAGTTCGTTGAACAACAAAATATTTTATTCACCTTTTTCAGGAAACAAAAGTAACATGTCTGCCTTACTATTATTCTTCAATAACATACGCGTAATATTAATAATACAAATTCTGATGGCAGTTTGCTCTGACGTTTGTATTATTAATTTTAGGAATTTGAAATTTGATTCTGAAACATTCGCCCATACGGAGAAATCTATGAAGTTCTATGGATTCATAAATAGGCCTACAGCTTAATATTAATAGGAAAACAACTTAATGCTCCTTTTCGAAAGATAATTTGACAGTGGGCTCCACTGGGAAATCCTATTCAAATTTTAAAAAAAATCTGTCGGTAGCTTCAAAATTTTGGTCTTCCATCTTGGTTCATTGGTCATTGAATCTAACATTTTTTATGGGAAGGTTTTAATACAAGATTCAAAAATAGAATTTCAAGAGATAATGAATGGTGGAAATCGCCCATCAATTTATATCAAACCATTTCGAAGAATATTCACATTCTAGTGTTGAAGTTTTTGGATATCTGTGATACAGAAATATTGCTCGCCTAAAACAGGATAGATTATTCATCACATATTCTTATTATTATCGTTCCCTAACAACCTATGTTAAGCGTTTATATAGTCGCTGCTGAGAGAGATTTCTTTGATAGATATATAACCGAATAATACTATATAATCTTACTATTATTCGA
Organism: Nilaparvata lugens; assembly: GCF_014356525.2. NCBI lineage: Eukaryota > Metazoa > Arthropoda > Insecta > Hemiptera > Delphacidae > Nilaparvata > Nilaparvata lugens. Next base: position 28,923,073 of record NC_052505.1, on the reverse strand, counting down.
CTAAACGACGAGAGATCCAAATGAAGGAATTCAAAATATAAAAAATGAAAAATGGGAATGCGAAAAATATTATAATTGAAACTCCAGAACTTATCATTTAATTAAGAGACATTTATGGCATTAATAATTTTCTGAAAAACATTAATAATTGGCAATAATAATTCAGCAATATAGCACTAATCGTTTTAATTTTGGATGACTCTCTCCTGGGTTATTGAAATCTGTGTTGGAGATTCCTCAGTGATTGCTGCATCATCTGAGAAAACCCCGTGAAAGTGAGCTCTGTTCGAAATTAACAGTATGCTCAAGTATAGAGATTTAGAAGAAAACAACCATTTCATTTAATGTTCATTGAAATCGACCACATCAGTATTTCACTTTTTGTGTAGTTGAGAAGTAGATATTGTGGTAATTATTCATATTGAATGAAAAAGACTAAGAAATTGTCAAAAACCACAGATTTTTCTTAATCAGATTAATCTGTGGTTTTTTGACAATTTCTTAGTATTTTTCATTCAACATCAGTATTTACTCATGAATTACCGGTAGCGTATTGTTAATGTATTAAGATTTGAGAAGATGATATGAGAAACTTATTGGTGTTTCTCTCAATAATTGTAATGGACGGCTTAATTGCTTTGAAATAATTATAAAAATATCACATTTTATTGACCGAACGTAGTGAGGTCCATGTTTTAACTCGGATTTTCTTTTGTCTGTCTGTTTAAAAAGCAATTACGGCCAAACGTGTTGATAGAATCAGATGAGATTTGGCAGGAATATTCCTTTTTCAACTGCGCGTCGATGTATAAGTTACACAAGACTCTTTTAAATTTTGAATTTCAAGGATAATATGAAAAGAAAAGGAATTCCTCCATACTCTGATATCACTGTATATATCATCTACTCTGAAGATAGGATTAATCAGACTATAGAATTATTCATAACAATCAGCTGACAAGTGGATTACACAGATGTCTGGAAAAACCGTGTCAATTTCTATAAGGTCTACAGTTTCAATCAAAGACCTTAAAGAGATATGCATCTTTCAGGTCTTTGGTTTTAATAACTTGCTTTGCTGTCATCCTATTACATTAAGCAAGCAATTTCTGTATATCTGCTTATATTTTTATATCTGGTTATTTATGTTCAACGGATCTCGAAAACGGCTCTAACAATTTTAACGAAATTTGGAACATATACCGTAGTAGGTTTATGATATAAGAATTTGATTGCACTAGGTCTCAACCCTGGGAAAACTCACTGAAGGGCATAAAAAGGATAACAATAATTCATCCTTGGAAAAACATATGATAATTGTGTCGTCTGTCGAAACAGAAGATGCGTGTGTGGGAGAGAGACAGAATTATTTCCAGCTGTGTAATCAATCGGCGAGAAATATTATCTAGAAATTTTAATCGACTTGATCAAAATATTCTGACTTGTTGACATGACATGATAATCACTCTAAACTAGAGTACATCATAATTTTCAAAGTTATTCATTATTGAGTGATTAGTGAGTGTTATTTTGTTATTCAATTTGTTTGTAAATAATCTAAATTAGACCTTTTTTGTTTTTAAATTTTTGGACTGAAAATTGAACCTGAATGGAAGTGTATGTAATATAGCCCACTTTCTGGACTACTTATAGTATACAAAAAAAATAAATGTATAAATAAAAATTCGGGGATAAAACAGTTTTGGGCTGTGCCTGTTAGTCCTTCCCCAATCATTTTTAAGAATTGGGTTCTTTTTGTCAATAGTTTATAAATGAATAACGAGCGAAGCTCGGTGCCCCGATATTGGTATTATTATGCGTGCCCATCATTATCAATATTCTCACTTTTGAAAAAGACTAATTTAATAGTTGATTAAAAATAATCAAATTAACTTAATAATGCTGAAGAGATTATGATATTTTTTATTGTAAAAAAATAATTCTCATCAGATAGAAAGATTATCACAGAACAGGATGAATTATATCATATGGAATACAAATTCAAACGTGAACTGAGTTTCTTTTCAAACAGGTGACATTGGATACTTGTGGATGAGAAACTGCGTGAGGTCTACTGTCCACAGAACTACTCAATACATTCCAGTACAATTATCTTGTTTCACAATCCAATATCAGGGCACCGAGCTTCGCTCGTTATTATTTTATTTATTGATAAACAGAACAAAATGATTGGGGAAGGACTAACAGGCACAGCCCAAAATTGTTTCTTCCCTGAATTTTTATTTTGAGGTCGTGTTTATATTTTACAGCTGGCTATACGTCAGTTTACGAATTTCGGGGATGAGATATTTCGATTTTCCACAGATGCACTTGCTCACTCACTTTATTATCCACATACAACGGAAATCTCAGCTATTTTTCCAAGGATGAATGATCCTTTTAATGTCCTTCAGCGAGTTTTACCAGGGATGAGACCTAGTGCAATGAAATTTTTATATAATAAACCTATTATATTCCAAATTTCGTGAAAATCGTTAGAGCCGTTTTCGAGATCCGTTGGACATAAATAACCAGATATAAAAATAGCCAGATATAAAAATAACCAGATAAATATAAAAATATATACAGAAATTTCTCGCTAAATATAATAGGATTTCTATGTAGAGTTCAAAGGTATCGTAATCTTGCCATACAATTACCATACAATAATTACCATACAATAAGCTGATTTCATTCAACTTTATTATAGGTACTTCAAAGTTTTTGTATTCTACTCATTTCCATTGACAACATGCTCACATATCCAATCTTCCAGGAATTCTATCTTATATAAATATGCCTCTACATCCCCATATTCCAAGAAAAGGGTATTTCTATGTTGAGGAAGAATATACTAAAATTGGCTTATAACAATCAGGTAGTTTTTAGGGTATATTAAAAGATAGACCAATTGTCTCAAAGGTCTATTGCTAGTTTTCAAATAAAAGGAAATTCAAAATTGAAAACAATACTAAAAAAACTATTATCTTCAAAATACTGAATGTTCGAGTATATTTACCCTCCAGTAGACTACATTCAACACAGTAGAACCTCTATAATTTGTAGCCTATGGGACCAAGCGTTGAATACAAATTTTGGTGGGTGACGAATATATATCAAGCTCTGCAATATCAATATATATTATATATCAGGCTCTGCAATATCGTGGCTGATAGAACAAAATATGAAAAAATTGTATCATGGATACTGATCCCATCATTACCCATAATTTATTCATAATATAGCCTCTATGAATGGATATTGCCGTGCTACCAATTTCTCCTAAATAGGTTTGATGGCATTTTTCACCTATTAACCTAAAGAAAGTTATCGGCTCCAAAATGGTTATCGGCTAAAAATTCATCAATAGCATTTGTTATACATATTTCAAAGTATAGAATATCGAAATTACTTTTGATTTAGCTTTATAAATTAAGGAAAATATTTCAACAGAAAGTTTAATATATATATAGAATAGTTTTTGAAATTGCACATAAATTTAATAGATAGAAAAATTCAATTTTTTATTGCATGAAAATTTAGTATGTTGAACAAAAAAAATTTTTTTTATGAATTGATGAATTGTTACATTTAATTTTCACATAAAATTTCAATAAATCAAAAAATGTTCATTTCTTTCACTATTGACGTGGTTGATTTTATCGATGCAAATTTTGGAAAACAGTCTGTTAAGGCACTCAGTATGAATTTCAGTTAAGTGTGACTCCAGTGTGATGACATCAGTGTTGAGCTGATCCGAATACTCGTAGTATTGGGCTGATACTTGTAGTCGACTGATGCATACCAAACTCGATACAGGTGACATCTCAGTTAGCATTGCATCATGCTTGTAGTAGATGGCTGCATACCAAACTCAATACAGGTGACATCTCAGTTAGCATTGCCTCATGCTTGTAGTAGACGGCTGCATACCAAACTCAATACAGGTGACATCTCAGTTAGCATTGCCTCATGCTTGTAGTAGACGGCTGCATATCAAACTCAATACAGGTGACATCTCAGTTAGCATTGCCTCATGCTTGTAGTAGACAGCTGCATACCAAACTCAATACAGAGTCACGTAAATTTTGTATCATATAATTATACAATGTACATTTCAGGCTTGAAATGACAATGTAATTTGTTTTTTGGAAAAGAGATAGACTCTGCATACAGGATTAACTTAGGTGAGGATTAATTTAGGTAAGGTTTGGTTCTTTTTAATATTTCCAGCTTTCAAGGTTTAGAGTTCTGCATACAGGAATAATTTAGGAGAGGATTTTTTTTAATCAATTTCTTTCATGATACTGTGACTGTTATTCTGAATTCAAAGTTGTGAACGTGAACATGGATGGCAATTACCTCCAGGTAATGTGGTAGTGTTGAAGTTTGAGTTACATGGTCAGCAATAGGCGTTGGCATTGTCATTTGCGTATGCATTGGTGTTGGCATTAGCGTTGGCATTGTCGTAGGCATTGGCATCAACATTGACGCAGGCATTGGCATCGGCATTGGCTTCGACATTGGCGCGGACATTGGTGTAGACATCAGTGTAGATATCGGCGTAGTTATTGGTGTGGATATTGGCGTAGATATTGGCGTTGGCATTGGTGTAGGCATCAGCATAGATATTGGCGTAGATATTCAATTAATGAGTCACACTAGTTCGAAAATCACCCAAATGTTCTTAACACTCTTCATGGCGTTCACTTGTTGTTGATTTTGAGATTCACGTGATAATTATTTTGATGTTAATGTCCATGCTGTACCTGTTATTTTAAAATGCTTATAAACTGAAAAGAAAATTTTGATTAGGCTACCAATACAATCTAATACACATGAAAATTATTTCCAAGTATATAAAAAATGAAATTTATTGTTAACATCTTATTATACAGTCAGCAATACATAAATTGTGAAATTTCCTCAAACTCTATAGAGATATCAATTACAAAATTTTAATAAAAAATAATTTCATTTCCATTTATTCACTGTTAAAATAACAAAATTTAATCCATTCTTCAAAATTTAGAACATAAACAAATACATGTTACATAAATTTCATAACACCCTGTATCATTATCAAAATTGTAAAAAACATCAGATCATCACAACAAAAATAATTTCAATACATATTTCAATAAATTCAGACAATTGGTCTTCTATTCACAATCATTTCATAATATATCTGCATTTCATTATCATTTAGTATAACATTTCATTTATAGCATTTCACATTTATGATTTATCATTCAGGGTTTCAAAATTATTTATGTAGACAAATTTATAAATTTTCATTTTAATTTTTGTTCAAATATTGTGTAAAAGCAAAATATTTAATATTATTAATCATCGTTTACCGGATACTATAGTTTATTTCGACTTTTCAATGTTCTAAACACAAACTACATTTCATGACAAAACTCTACTATCAATCATTAAACAATATATCATTCAAAACATCAATAATATTTTGCTTCAAAGGCAATTAATATTCATAAGTAATCATCTGCATCTATGGCAATTAACATAAGTAATCAACACAAAAAATATTATCTCATTATTGCCTCTCTAAGTCATAACCTCTGTTATTCCTTCTTTAGGCAATAATGGGTTTCCATCTCAAAAAACAATCACATACAAGCAAAATTCTAATCAACAAACCCCACTAAAAATTCTACATACACTCCAGCATCCATTTCAAACGATAATCAATCATATCAAAATTTATAGAACAAACAGTTTTTAAAATTTAGAAAAAGACATCGATTACAAAAACTTTAGAGAAATTTTAACCTTTAAATCATTTCAATTAATAATATGACAAGACGTTTTTATTCAATGAAAACATTATTATTCAAGTAAACTTTCATTTATATTGAACATCTCATATATATGGCGACACAATTCATTAATACTTTCAAATTTTGAAGTTTTATTATTATAACAAAAGAATTTATACATAAGATTAAATTTCAGCATGTTCTAAATTGAACCATTTATTTTTTAAATAATTTCAGAATTTGAAGACTGTATAATAAGTACAAACCATTTCAAGATTATAATACAAAGACGATCAAGATGGATAATGGGTAAATAAGTTCCCTAAAAAATACAAATAAGAGAAAAAGAAAATTGGGTAAATAAATTTCCTAAATAATACAAGGAAGAGAAAGATTAATTAGAGCCTATCCTACATGTCAGTACTAAACTTTCATAAGGAGGTATATTTAATAAAAATATACTACAAATAAAAAAAATTGCAAAATGGGTTAAAAGCCCAGAAGAAAACTATAACCTAATTACATATGGCTTATGGCACGATATGCAATGAAAGATGAGAAAATGGGACATAATTTGCTCTGAAAAACCTAGTTACCTAATATGATACCTGACAAAAAATAGACATAATTAAAATATGTAATACATGATGAAAAAATATACCGCAAGCACGCAATTATTTACACTATAATAGATAGATTTTAGAAAAGTTAAGTTTTATCAACAATTTAAAGATTAGGAAAATAAGCTACTATTTTAACTTCCAAAATTATTTCAGAAAAAAAATACAAATTTAAATGACTATGGACAAGATTGGTTAAGATATGCATCATAGAAGAAATTTACTGAACATTACACAAAGACAGGGAAGAATCAAATTTTGAAACGATTAAGGGCCAAGAAAAATAGGCTACAGGAAAGAAAAAAGACACAATTATGGACTCTTACCATACACTGCGTAGCGATTATGCTATTCTGAATCCCGGCATAACACAGGATTCCTAATCATTGTGTGCTTTCTGATGGTATTTCTTCATCATATATTGATTGACTCTGATAATTTTACCTGTACTTATCTCTTCAAGTTTGAAACACCCTTTATTGAGATCATCTCTTACTATGTAATATAATAATAATGTATAATAATAATATAATGATAATCATCAATTTATTTGTTCACATTAATCATACAAATGGAGTTGAGCCAACAAGCATAGTAAAAAATAAACTCTCTACATAACAATATACAATAAACAACAATATTACACAATTTTGATGGTAAAGGTTACAATATTTCCTATGAGGAATAAATAGCTTCTGATCACTCTCAAACAAGATCACATATCATTTGTCTTATTTCTAATGCTTCAACCACATAGATAAAAACCCTGTTTATTTTTTCCTCCATCAGATTCGACAGTAATACCATTAACACCTCATGTAATACCTCATTATTCACTATATTTCGACAATATATATCCAGAAATTGAATTCTACATCCTCTATACATGGGGCAGCGCAACAAAAAATGTTCTAGAGTTTCTAATTCCCCGTAATTACAAATAGGGCAGTTTCTAGTAGAGTTAATCCAAACTCCTCTATTCTTAAACAGGTATACTCCCTTGTCTGATGCTAGTCACAGCTGGGTAAGAATTCTAGTTTTTACAAATGGTATATTCATCCTGAGCTGCTCTCCTAGATTTAAAAGAGGATTTATTTTTCTATAAAGGGGACAGGTTGCTGAATCTAACGCCAATCTTTGATCTTCGAGAAATAGAACTCCTGCATACCCCTCCAAAATATCTGTCAGAGAGTAAAAAGTACCCCATCAAGAGAAAGCTCATTTGCTATTTCCAACTGATACCCGGACAAAGCTATATGTCTTTTTATCTGAACCAACCAGTTATCTGATGTATTAGCTGCCTCCGTCGACTCATCTGCTGCCAAGCTTGCCAGTGTCTTTAAACAAATAGAAGGGTACCTACTGTTAGGCATAGACAGCACTCTTCTAAGAAATTTCAGGCCTCTACAAAGTACATCAAAGTTTAGTTTGATTCTATTTGTCTCTAAACGTACTCCCCAACTCGGCGTGTATTGGCTCAAAAAGAATATCTTTTTTAAGAATTGTAATTGAGCCCTCTCTAATACTTCAAGGTTGTGGAACCCCCATACTTCCGAGCCGTACATCAAAGCGGGTAGAACGACAGAATCGTAAAGCTTCATCTTACTATCCCATACATTTGACTTAGCTTTTCTTAGAATATTGATCACTGATTCTCCAGTTGATTTGATCTTTAGATTCAGTGATCTGCTATGCTGCCAAAACTTTCCATCTTTACTGAAAATAACCCCCAAGTAATTGTACTGCTTGACTATTTCTATTTTACTTTCTCCTAGCCAGAATGATAAATTTCTCTTTAATCCTCTTTTGTGGAAAGGCACTATTTTTGTTTTATCTATATTGACTGAGAGCTTTTTGTACTCGCAATATTCTGCAAGACATTTTAGTTTATTTCTCAAATCAGATTCGCTATCAGCCAAAATAACAATATCGTCTGCAAAGAGCAGCATGAGAATGTCATCCCTTTCACTCATTCTAATCCCATTTAATTTTTTTTTCCTGAAAAAATCATCAATGTCATGTAAATAGAGAGAAAAGAGAAGCGGACTGACAGAATCCCCCTGCAAAATGCCTTTTGTGACCGATATTGGCTCGGATTGTTCACTGCCCTTGTCTATGATGGTCGCGGCCGAAGTGTAAATACCACTTAATATTCTCAATAGCTTTGAACTGACCCCCAGCTTTCCTAACTCATACCACAGAAGCGAATGGGGTACAGAGTCAAACGCAGAAGCAAAATCAACGTATAAAGCATATATATAGCTTCTTGTTCCTTACATGCACCTGGCAGTATATGAGTGATTGAAGGGTGAAAATGTTATCCGAGCAAGCGCGACTTCTGCGAAATCCATTCTGGCACTCGGGTAGAACACTTCCACTCTCCACCCATAATGTCAATCTCCGCTCTAACATACCCATAAATAGTTTCAAAGTACTATTGATCAACGCTAAGCTTCTATAATTCTTCGGGTTCAGTCTATCTCCTTTTTTGTACAGGAAGAACATTTTAACTCTTGTCCATTCAGAAGGAATGATCTCATCACAGAAAATTCTATTGTAGAACATCAACAGAGTATCTATCCAAACCGTGGGTAGGGCCTTGTATAATTCATAACCTATTCCATCATTTCCTGGAGCTTTTCTATTCTTTGCCATCTTAAGTGCTCTCATAAATTCGCATTTATCGAATTCTCTATCAAGAAAGGGGTGAAGGGCGTCTTGAAATAGGTGACTTACGTTCTCTAAAGAATCATTCCTATCAATTCGATATTTTGTTGTTAGGAATTCTACCCAACGTTTCAAGGAAATTTTATAATCATTATGTTGTTTCCCCCTGAAAATTTTTGCTGCTTCCCAGAAATCCTTGCTACTTTTCACTTCAGTGAGTTTCCTTTTTAATTCGTCATAATATTGGATTTTCTTATGGTTTAACAAATCTTTGTGTTCTCTTTTCCTCAGTAGATATTCTTCTAAGAGACTAGCCTGAAAGTTATGTTTTTTCATTCTTCTATATAGGGCACGCAATTTCCTTTTACTCTTGTTACATTGCATATCATACCATACTTTATTCTTGAACTGAAAGTGACTATTATTTGTTCTTATCATATTACTACTCTCAGCTGCTGAGTATATTGTATTTGTTATTATATCGAGAATAAAGCCTACATTTAATTCTTTCCAATCGAACGGGTTGTACAGTGCTACTATATTATTGTGGAAATCTACTTTTTTGTTTTCACGCCATATAATAAACTTTTTCTCTGATCCCTCTATTGGCCCATCATGCGCCTGATAAGGAGGTAAATCTAAAACTATTGGAAGGTGATCGGAAGTAAGAACAAAGTCGGACACCCACATATCCCCAATGTATCCAATCATGTTTCTGTTAACCAAGGGCCAAGAAAAATAGGCTACAGGAAAGAAAAAAGACACAATTATGGACTCTTACCATACACTGCGTAGCGATTATGCTATTCTGAATCCCGGCATAACACAGGATTCCTAATCATTGTGTGCTTTCTGATGGTATTTCTTCATCATATATTGATTGACTCTCATAATTTTACCTGTACTTATCTCTTCAAGTTTGAAACACCCTTTATTGAGATCATCTCTTACTATGTAAGGTCCATGATATTTAGGACACAGCTTGGCAGAAAACTTCTTCAGCTTGCTCGACAAAATGTAATTTCGAATTACAACTAGATCATCAACCTTGAATTTCTTAGCAATGTTGAAACGAGAATTATAATACTCAGTAAGATTCTTAGATAAGTTTGGCTTATATTTTCCAAATCTCAAATCATTTCTAGCAGATGACTGAATGTCGTCTGACCACATTCTAGCAATGAATTTCTCTTTGAATTCTTCAAAGTTATTTACATCAAAACGGATGAAAATCCACCAATCACGATGAGCAAAATTTGAATTAAAATTGTTTTCCAAAATACCTTTAATTTTGATCCAGTTTGTGATTTCATTTCTCTCAAGATACTCGGTCAAGTTTACTAAGAAATGCATTGGATTCTTTTTGTCAATTTGCATTTGGAATTCAAACCTATCAAAATTACTATTGTTACCAGTATGATTACACATCGGTTTTGTTGACATGTTAATTTTATTTATGTTTTTCCTAACCTCAGTTATAGCAGCTGTATTTTCTTGACAATATATTTTCAAAGAGGACAATACCTTGATTTCCTTGTCTACTTTTTCGTTTAATTCTACAACTTCTTTTTCAACATGCTTAATACTTTCATTATTTTCTACATTGATAGCATTTTGTGTCATATTTTGTTGCTCAACTATGATCTTATTTTTATTTACTCTTTCATTAACATCATTGACCCTATCAGAAACTTGAATGATTTTGTTTTGCATTGATTTTTCTACATCCAACATTGATATTTCAAGATCATTAGTTTTTTGCTGTAGATGACCTATTTCTTTGTGATTTACACTTAATGTATCATTTATCTCTTTAATTTTCTGCTTTGTATTAACCTGCTCTAGTCTTATGCTAGCAAATTCTTGCTTCATATCATCAAACCTAGCACTTTGATCTTGTTTCAAATTATCAATCTTAGCATTTTGCTCATCAATCTTAGCATTTTGCTCATCAAACCTTTGTGTTAAGAACGCTATAAGATTTAGATCATTTTTAGCTCCTACCATACTTGTTTCATTTGATATTTCTACTACTTCCTCATGAATTGTCACATTTGAAACGTTTTCACTTACAGCTACACTATCGTTTGAGTCATTGTTCAAGGCTAGGTCTAAATCTTGAGATTCTTTATCTAAGTTTTGAATGTTCTCACTGAATAAAACTTCATTATTTTTATTGTTCTCCATCTTGCTACTGCGTAAAAATATTTACTCATTAGAACCTGAACTTTCTCGAACCGATTTCCCACTCAGCAGCATCTCCCATTCACAATCTATCAAGATATCTATCCTACCTATATTTTTTATTTTTATATAAATATATATATTTTATTTATTTTTATTTATTGATGAGTTCAGGCTTGACTGCTTGTGCCCCACTCCGACTAATAATTACTTTGTCTTCTGCATGGCATCCTGTGGTGATAAGATATACTGGCTTTCTGGTTTTTTTCTGCTTATATCCAACTAGAAGTACTGGCCCCCTTCTGTAATAAATACTGCTTTGCACTCCAAGGTTTTCTCTCACTACTGACTTAGCTAAATCTTTGGAATTTTTGTTTACAGTACCTGTAACAAAGGTTTTGCGTTCATAAAGTTTTTCTGTAACAGGCAATTTTGTATAATAGTTATCAATGAATAAATGATAACCCTTATCAAGAAGATTCGACCTTGTCATCAAATCCATCACTACTTTTTGTGTAAAGGGTCCTTCCCCATCTATCAGAAAATCTTTCCCACTATACATTTGCACTTGGATGATGTAACTTGATTGACTATCACAGACTTCAAATTTTTTTATCCCAAACCTAGCGTGTCTCTTTTGTGGCATATATTGTATGAATGTGCACCGATTTTTCATCCCTATCATGCTCTCATCCAGCGACAAGTTTTGAGATGGAATAAAATGTTCTAGAAATTTAGAATTCAGGTAATCAACATACTGTCTCACTTTATACCATGGATCGTAGCCAGGTTGTCCTTTATCAACACGTTTTTTCGAACTTATATGGAACATAGTACTGATTATTGGAATCGATTCACTGGCATCACTATATTGAAGAACGGAAGATATTGTGAAGGGGAAGTTTCCCAATAGTGTTTGATGTTCTTTCGTCACGTAAGACCCATATTGAGAAGAAGGGCAATGTATTTTTTTATATCATTTATTCTTACAGCAACCCATTTTTGAACTCTTGAAAACTTCTTCAGTTTGTTGGACCTCCTCATCTTCTCAATATGCAACTGTGCATATTTATTTGTCTCTTCAGTTAGTAGCTTCCAGATAAAATTGGTAAAAAATAAATTGAAATAATGGATAGGAGTACTATTTCTTGCTGGACAATTTCTTATGCCTGGGTTTCATACCAAAAATTCTTCAGAAATGTCAATTGCATTTTCTGGTGGATATACTCTGCACCAATTGCGGTTTGGAACTGGATCTGGAATGATGTCTTCAGGTTGGTTTTCATCTCCTGGAATAGCTTCTTCAATTGTGTTTTGCTGTTCATCTCCTTGAATTGCTTGAAGAGTATCTCCTACAATTTCGAAAATATGTACTCCCTCATCTAAGTGTTCAAAATTTTCTGGAACTTCATCATCTGATGACTCTTCAACATTGTTTACACCCACATTGGAAGTGTCTTGTTCGATTTCATAATCCGATGGAATATTATCAGCACTAATATCACTATCACTGTCAGAATTTTCGAAATATTTCCTTATTTTATTAGGTGTTAGATTGATTTTATCACTCATTTTGAAAACTAAAAATGAACTCACAACAGACAAACAAAATCATAGCGCAACCGACCAACTGTAGTATTCATCACAAACTAACCTGAAAACTTTCCGTTTTTAGAATTGAATTCTGAAATAAGTGTAGCCAACTGTAAATACAAAATAAGTATCGAGAGAAAGCTTGGAATCTCGACTATCGAATGGAATAAGAAAATCTCGTTTACAAGCATATCTTATGGGTGTAAAATCGATTCTAGTTGATCGATGTTAAAAAGGTCGCTGCAGCGACTCTATCAGTTAAGGAAGGTCTAAAAAGGGCGCTGTGGCGACGTTTATCAGTTGGAGGGTTAAACAGAAAAATATTCAGAGAGCACAAAATTAGAACACCATAGCCAGCCACCATTTTTTAGAGAAGGGCTACCAAGTACAGAGCAAAGCCACACCTCAAACCAGTGACGACGTTATGAACAAGTCATCGATATTAAATCCCAAAAAATTATAAATTACAAGTTTAGAATTTACATTTTACATTTGTTCTGAATAAAACTTTATTTCGAAACTGTTATTTTAAATTTATATATCCTCTATATTTATAATGATCTGTTAATTCTGTTAACTCTGTTTGGATGATACCATGGAATGTGCAACACAATTATTTATGATAAATTCTCAGTTAAAAGTTGTCCGCATATCAATTACTCTGATATTTACTATCAAGTTTTATAGATCTCAAATTGAAGATTCGATTTTAATCGAGAAGAAATGTAATATTACAATATTAGAAAATATTGTTATAAATATCAATTTGACATACTTGTAAAAGATTTCAGAGATTGATGCCTGTTCATGAGCGACTTCTTTAACCCAGGGTGTCTCTAGTTATATTATTATATGTGAATCAATAGAGCTTTCAATGAACTCATAACTGGAGTTATCAGTGCTACAATGGCATATTAGTGTATTTATCTTTATGGGAATACTAATTACAGTGTTTTTGATGGCAAAACTACAAATTATAGAGTTATCGAGAGGTTTCAGTGTACTCACTAATCTTGATAATTTAACTATGAAGTGAAGTTATTTTTGTTTTGTGTCAAGAAATTCACTAACAGCTCTATTATTTATCATCCAAATAACTGCAGAAAAGAGAGACAATTGCACAAAATAGGAATGATATAATTATAAAGAATTATACAGTTACAGGATAAGTCATCGCCTGATATAACTACTAAGAGAGATAGAAATGAGTGATAGGTTTCAGAAATAAATTGTCAATGGTCTTGTTAAGAATAGCCTACGCATGGGGGTTCATCAAACAATGAACATTGTTTGAATAAAAGAAGACAGCTCTGCGTAGTACAGTCCGTCCAAGAAGTGTAACCTAACTGTCTTGTTTTGGAAGTGTCAGAGATTCTATGTGTCTGACATTGTCATTTCTGTACGAATGTAAAAGTGTCCGGTTTTGGCACCTAATGCACACGCCAATTCGAGACTCTTTCAAAACAGTCTTTCCCTGTCACTGGCGTATGGTGTCGATGGATGAGATAGTCGCTTTTCACTCCTGTCAGGTTCTGGGTGTGTCAGAGGACTAATGTGGCGCATACCCCTTGGAAACAATGGGTTATATTGACATAATCAACTACTAAAAATGAAGCTTGATAAATTTCCTACAATTTTTGTCTGAAATAGTACTTTCAAACCACCCCCACCCCTTTAGCACAGGGGGTAGGGGTGAGGACTTTTGATATGTTAATCCTCTAACTATCCTTAGAAGAGCTGTGGAGTTGAAAATTGTGTTCCAAACTTTTCCCTCTATAATCTTTTGTTGACTGGACTATTACTACAATTCATAAGTTATTCATCCTTATATATTTCTTACATAAATCTGTTGTATAACAGGTGATTGAAACTATGTGTAACAGAAACGTCTTTTTCAGTCATTTTTCATGAAAGAAATCATGAATTTCTGGGAATTTATGATTTTTGGGAATATTTCCTTTAAATTCCCTGGGAATATTTCCTCGATCTTGAATTCCCCGGAAGTTTTACATCACTATCCACCACAGTTTAAAATTGACAAATTCACACTTTCTTCTAAAACTAAGTTATTGTACTTTCACCACTTTTGTTCATTTACCAAGATAGTCTATATGCCTACATATAGGCTATGTGATTAAGTGTAACTTACTTAAACTCATAAGCGTACCGTAAACCGGGGTGAATTCGGACTACTGTGGCGAAGTCGGACAGAGCTACCCGCGTCTACTGATTTTGAATTTGGAGGCATTAGACACTCGATATAACCTCAAAAAGTGGTGACTCGAGAAGGCAGTAAGCTGTTGAATGTTGTTTACATGTTTTAAGAACCAACACACGTGATATTTCGAGTGAATAAATAGAAATTTGAAGTGCCAAAAATATTGATTTACATTTATATTGATCAAAACCTCCACAAATCATCGATATCAAAGTAAGTTGAAGCTTGCACTTATTTTTCTTCGATAATACATATTCTCAGCTACATAACCAAACTTTCACATTATATGTTTTCGACTTTTTAGTATTTTTTATATAATAAATACTGAAAAGTCACACTTTTCAGGGGCGAATTCGGACATGCCAAGAATGGTTGTAAAATGGTGTTTAAAGTTTAAATGTCAAAACAAACGTAATTTTTCATTATTCTATGCATTGCGGTACAGATACGGTATCGTGAAAAACTTTTTTTTGGGGGGGGGGCAAAATGTTTTATGAGTGAAGGGGTGTACAACATGCCAATATTGTGTAGTTTTTCATTATTTTATGTTTAGCTAATGCATTATTGTGTACCTACATTTTTATTACCTATTCTATGCATGTCGGTACAGAGGTGTACTGTGATCAACTTTTATTGTTGGGAGGGGGGGAGTAGAATAACTTTTTCTTGAAGGGGGTACAACATGCCAATATTGTGAACTTTTTCATTATTTTATGTTTAGATAAAATGAGTTACAGTGTAATGTTTCATTATTATTAGCTTAGTGGTACGGAGGCGTACCGTGACCTACTTTTTAAAATGGGGGGGGGGCAAAAATATTTTTTGTGGAGTACAACATGTCAATATTGTGTAGTTCAGGCATTGACAAAATTCTTTTTTTTTTAAGGGTTTTCAACATGACAAGGAAATATAAGCCAGTCCTTGGGCCAACTGGCCACAAGAAATATAGTGAAGAATCACTTCTAAAAGCTGTAAGAGAGGTGAAGACTGGATTACTAACAATACGTAAAGCTGCAGAGAAACATGGGGTCCCAAGGTCTACACTATCAGATTATCTGAAAAGAAGCCGTTCAGGACAAATGCATCGTAAACCGGGGGGACAACCTGTTTTGTCAAACAATGATGAACAATGTTTGATGGATGGACTCCTTGTATGTGCAGAGTGGGGTTACCCACTACACGCTGCAGACGTGAAAGATGTTGTGCAGTCTTTTCTGAACCGGGAGGGTAGGGTAGTGAAGCGTTTCAAAGACAATAGGCCTGGAGAGGATTGGACTTGGAATTTTTTAAAAAGACACCCCCAACTGACCAATAGGTTCGCGGAGAACATCAAGAGGTGCAGAGCAGCAGTTGATGCTGAGGCAGTAAAAAGCTATTTTGAACACTTAGACAAAACTCTTGAGCCTGAAGGAAGTGCTGCAATTCCACCTGAAAATTGGGTGAACTTCGATGAAACAAATTTTTCCGATGACCCCGGATCCAAAAAAGTAATTGTGCGTCGAGGCTGCCGCCGTCCAGAAAGAATAATGGACCACTCTAAAAGCTCCACTAGTGTTATGATGGCAGTAAATGGGAGGGGTGGTCTACTGCCACCATTCACTGTGTACAAATCTCAATTTTTGTACCCCACCTGGATAGAGGGTGGTCTCCCAGGAATGAGATATGGATGTAGCAAGAGTGGGTGGTTTGACATGCGCCTGTTCGAGGAATGGTTCATCACGGTGGCCCTCGTCTATTTTCGTGACAAAGTGGGGAGAAAGTTGTTGATTGATGACAACCTAGCCAGTCACTTCTCAGCTGAGGTTATAAGACTGTGTAAGCTGAATGGCATTGATTTTGTTTTCTTTCCGCCAAATTCTACCCACTTATTCCAGCCGTTGGATGTTGCAGTTTTCAGAAGCATGAAAGCTGCCTGGCGTAGCACATTAGGAGAGTGGAAGAAGAGGAACAGAGGTGCTGTGCAAAAATCTGTGTTCCCCAGACTTTTGCGTGAAGCTATAGAATCCATGGGGGACAAACTTCGAGCGAACATCATTGCTGGATTTAGGGCTACTGGTCTAATCCCATTAGACAAAGAGGAGGTGCTCAAGAAGCTACCTAAGCAAGCAGATGATACTTCACCAAATTGGTGCGATGCTCTAAGAGAAAAGTTGGAGGAGACACGAAAAGGTGACACTCCTAAAAGTCGTGGGAAACGCGTGACTGTCCATCCAGGGCAGAGCATCACAACAACATGTTTGAATAATGACACCGACAATAACGTCCTGCAAACTGTTATGGCTGAAGAGGAAGGAATCTTTGCATCTGAGTCTGAAGAAAGTGATGCTGGCACCTCCCATGAAGAGCTGGTCGACATCCCTGATGAGCACAAGGCTGAAGGTGACTTCGTCCTTGTTAAATTCGTGACACAAGAAGATAACCGGGACAAAGTTTATGTTGGAAGAATCGAAAACATCCTTGATACAGAGAACACCGAATATGAAATTCGATTTTTAAGAAAGAAGGATGGAAAAAGGAGATTACTTTCAGTTTTCCTGATATCCCAGACATTGAAACTGTGTCACTGGGATCAATCATAACAAAACTGAAACCCAAAAAACTGCGTAGAGAAAAGTTCATGTTCCCTGGACTAGAAGACTTTGTAAATATTAAGAATGTATACTAATATTATCTGATTGTGTTCAATTCATTCCTTCATATTATCTGATTGTATTTTTGATTTTTTGCATTATTGATTTGCATTATAGTAAATTTCAATAGTGAATTTTATGGATAAATTTCTAATTCAGATTAGAGATTTTTAACTTGTTCAACTTTTAATTCATAGTTACAGAATAATATAAGTTGAAGTTATAAAATTTGTAAAACTCACCTCACTTAGTCTGGAAGTTGAAGTTGGTTTCCTCTTAGTACGTCTACAGTTTTGTAGCCAAATAGCTATTCTAAAACTATCAGATGGAAAACGAAACATTTGAAAGCCTTTGGTATCATTATTGCAACAATTTGGTGTGAAGAAACCTCCCATAATTGCTATTTTATTAAAATTACAGTGGCAAAACTAGCAAATTCATAGCACACTCAATGTAAACGCGTGTGAAAGATGGGAATAGAAGTATATGGAACAAAATGGCGACTGTGTGTACCCAGTCTTTATAGTGCCTTAGAACGGTCTATCACGCATTTAAATCCAATCAACATTGCTGTACAGAACTATTGCATTAATATGTTATGGTTTAGTGCTTATTATTGGTTGAAATTGTTTTGTTTTTCAATTGTATTGTATATTGAGTAGTAACGAGAGAACTCGTTCCTAGCACATAGGCTTTGTCCATGTGAGGAACCTTCTTCAAGTTTTGTATATGCATTTTGTATATTGTTTGTACTTTTCTAAGAAAAAGAATAAAGATAATTTCAATTTCAATTGTGGAAAACACCTAATTTTCAGCTTCAACCATCATCACCAGCTACATTGTCTTCACATTGATATTTCACAGGATTATATAAGTTCTTGAGATTATGTTCTATAAGAATTACACGTTAGATGCAGTATTTCAGTATTTCCTAGTCGAGAGACGTGCATAAGGACCCCTGAAGGATCAAAATTTCAAACACTTATAACTTTTGACACAATGCTCAGATTCCATTTTGTGTACCGTATTGGAATATGGGCTGAAATACACTAAACAATAAATTTTAAATTTTTCGACCGAATTTGACTCATGATGCATGATTTTGGACCGCCTTGACTAGTCGAGAGAAGTGTAGTACGATGGAATCTGAGCATTGTGTCAAAAGTTATAAGTGTTTGAAATTTTGATCCTTCAGGGGTCCTTATGCACGTCTCTCGACTAGGAAATACTGAAATGAATGCATCTAACGAGTAATTCTTATAGAACTTGATCTCAAGAACTTATATAATTCTGCGAAATATCAATATGTGAAGGCAATGTACCTGGTGATGATGGTTGAAGCTGAAAATTAGGTGTTTTTTACAATACAAGGAGCATTGTTGTCAGGTGTACCTGGAAACCTATATGATAAAGAGTGCTTTACCTGATATCAGATAGCAGAGCACAAAAATACGCCCAGAGGAATTTTGAATCATACATCAAAATGGTAACAATCGGAAGATATTGTTGATCAAAAACTAAAAATCATCAGAATTGATGTTTTACTCATTTTCGAAAAATCATAACTCAGTACTCATTGGCGATAGAGAGTTCCGAATGATTTCATTTTATTCTGAATTCTATAATCTGAAAAAGGCAGGAGAAAATTTTTCCGCCCGATTCTTGGATTTGGCAGAAATAGCTGAATACTGTAAAATGAACAAAAATACGTGGGTTTTGTGCCATTCTGTATCTAGCACAAGGGAATTTTGCATGAAGAAATAGGTTCTGGACTTCTCTAATGTATCCAAAAAATATATTTAATATGATTTTAAATATATATCATATCTTATGTCTATATTGACTGGACTAATATATACGGTAGCAAATAATATTATGAGAAGTACCTAATTCCTGATTCACCAAAACAAGTGCAGATTACCATGTACAACGGCCGGTAAACAACTGAACAATGGACAGTTGATGACTGTCTATTTTTCTATTTTATAAACAATCGAATTCATTTCTGGTCAATTATGAATTTAAAAGAATCTACCGCGCAGGCGCCAGCAGGCGCCTAAAACCCAAAACAAGTTATGATTCATATAAGCTTAGTTTTATTCAGAAGCAAAGTATTTGTGACTGTATTAACATGTTTCAGGAAACATTCCAAACAAGAAGATCGTCAGTCGTTACAATATTGACCCTATTGAAACCCCCCCCTCACTGTAATGACAAGGACGTAGTCTGCGCAATTTCCCCCCCCCCTACGTTAGCACGCTCCTGGACATTGGACAATAACAATGTACAGTGTCATACTGTACATTAGTTTTTGCATTTCACCTTTCTTCCAATTGAATACTTGTACCCTATTACCACTACAAAAAAAGTAAATGTAAATGAAAAAAAACAGTGAACAGAGAATTGACTTATCTTGGAAATCTTGCAGTATACTTGAAGTATTTTTTTATTGCAGAAATTTTCGTTGAAGCATGAACTACTATCCATTCATATTATCCAATAACTTACTTTTTCTCGAGAATTTACGAATGATTGGTGGTTTTCTAATTACAGTATAAGAAAAAAACGTGTAAAACTTGATCTCTCCAAAACTAAATTTTTCTCGGGTGTTATCATGTAAAGTTCTTGGGTTGAATTTGAATTGCCATGCATGGCCGAACGTGGATAACAAAGAATTCGATGAGAGAAGAATGTACCATGTCTCCCAAATCGCTGTACAAATAGAATATAGTACAGATTTCATGTGATATAGAAATGAAATGGGAATAAATAATAATATGGATGTCAAACTACTGTATAAGCATATAGAATAATATAGCATATTATATGAATATAGTATATATAACATAAAACACAATAGCACAGACAAGAAGCCGGGCAATATCTCATTGAACAAAAACAATCAATTGTTTGAACGACCGAAAACCAGTTTTCCAGTTCTCCAGTTGTGTGTGAGTGTGTGTCATGATTATCGGTTGGAAAATAGCGTCCGAAACACGATAGAACAAAAGTGCCTGTTTCAGCCCTTTTTCCGAATTATAACATTGCTCTTAAAGGCTGGTTCTCAAGACTTGAGCAGCTCGAAATAGGAGCTTCAATTGCTCTAATGTGGACTGTATTTGTATTAAACGAATCAAATCTTTGAGTTGAATTGAGTCCTATCCATTCAGAAAAACTACATACATAGAACATAGAAAATCAGAAAAGGCCGTACTCACAAATCCAATGTATTGAATCGGATTGTTTGCCTTATTTGAGGTGAAAGCTGAACAGTTGGATAGGATAGATTGGAGGAAGAGATAGGTAAAATTATGCAACCCGATTTATCCAAAAATGTGATTGTTAAGGTTGGTTCCTTACATTCTGGCATTCAATTTTCAATATTTTTTACGAAACGTGAGCTACTTTCCACATAGAATGAAATAATGCAATTTATTTACAGGAATGTAAATATATATAGGCCGAATTTCCTATAATATTAAACGAAACGAATAGGAGTTACTAAAATGAGTCAAAATACCCAATTATAGAAGGGCTGCTACTAAATGATGACATACTCCTTCTTTCTCAGTTGCAACTGAACCGAATAGTCAGCAAAATATCATAATTCATATAATCATCAACTCACCGAACAGAGCAGCCTCTGCCCTCTGTTGGCAAAACAAAAAAACTGCCAAAACCGGCGCGAACAATAATCCTATACTAGATTATCCCAGGTCGCACAATTGTGTAATTTTATTAAACTTTTTCTTTTTTTCCTCTTTTTCTTCATCTTCTTATTCTTCATCTTCTTATTCTTCATTTCTTTCTTCCCTCGTTTTCCTCTCTTTATCATTCTTTTTCTTTTCTTTCTCTCTGTTTCTTCTTCCTTCTCACCCTTTCCTTTTTTCTTTTTTTTCTGTATTTCTCTTTCTCAAATTCTTTCTTTTTCTATCTTTATTTCTCTATCACCTTCTCTCTCTCTCTTTCTTTCTTCTTCAATGTCTATTTCTCTATCTTCTCCTCTTTCTGTTTCACTTTCTATATTTCTTTTTCTCTCGTTCTCCTTCTCGTTCTTGATTTTTTTTCTTTCTCTAGACCTATAGTTTTAAAAGCTCCAATGCTCCTACAGTATCGATTTTCCTTGCTTCATATGGTAAGCCGAGCAAATTTTCAAATTGTAAAAACATGATCAGTCGTTTGAAATAGATACACATGATCAGCTGTTTGAAATTGATGGAATTCGACAATGATATTACAGCCAAGTCTAGGTTGGGTGTGTGAAATTGACAAATCATTAAATAATAATAATATTATTGGATCTTGGAAACATCAATTCTAATACATTTCTGCAAACTAAAGCTGCGTTTACACCAAAGTTAATAACAAAATTTTATCAACTTAATCCTTATAGATTCTATTAGATTGAACATATCATTAACATGATGAGCATAGGTATGTGTTTGTTAAGCTCCGATCAATCTAATAGAATCTATAAGGATCAAGTTAACATCAACATTCTGTTGATAACTTTGGTGTAAACCCAGCTTTACTCATCATCCTCTTTAATTTGATGTATTAATAAACTTGAAGATTGGTTCAGTGGTTACTAAGATCTCAGAGGGTTGAACTGTGCATTAGATATAGGTATAGATTTGAATTATTATTTTCAGCCCAATTACAAGGAAGGAATAAGATTCTTATTTTTATTCTTAAGAGATTTCCTTGTAATCGGGCTGTACTCGTTGAAGAACTGTCAGTTGAACTGTGCATTAGATAGCCTATAGGTATAGATTTGAATTATTATTTTCAGCCCAATTACAAGAAAACCTCTTACAAAATAAGACAAAGGAAACTCGAAAATAAGAAACAGCTTGTTGAAACACCAAAACCTGATCCAAATCCAAGCAATGGAAAAGGCAAAAAACAAGAAGCAAATACACGCACTGCAGTTAAGCACTCAACTTATGCCAACTACTGCGCTGCTGCCTTTCCATCTGAATATCGGGACATTACTATCACAGATTAAGTACGGGTAAGGAAACTTGGGGAAGCTGGCCCTACCCAAAACAGCACAAATTCAATTACATATCTGAACATTTAGTGCTCAATTTGTGCTGTTTTGTGCTGTAAAAAGTTTATTTTGTGCTGTCGATTTAAAGAAGATATTCAACTTTGAAAGTGGGTAGGGCTGGCTTCACGCTAGCACCACCCAGAACGGCACAAATTAATTGTCATATCCAGGGATTTAGTGCTCAATTTGTGCTGTTTTGTGCTGCAAAAATTTTTATTTGTGCTATCAATTTAAAGAAGATATTCAACTTTGAAAGTGGGCGGGCTGGCCCCACCCAAAACGGCAAAAACGAATTGACATATCCAGGGTTTTAGTGCTCAATTTGTGCTGTTTTGTGCTGCAAAAATTTTTATTTGTGCTATCAATTTAAAGAAGATATTCATCTTTGAAAGTGGGCGGGCTGGCTTCACGCTTGCACCACACAAAATGGCACAAATCAATTCACAAAACAGCACAAATAAATGGACATATCTAAGGATTTAGTGCTCAATTTGTGCTGTTTTGTGCTGCAAAAAGTTTTATTTGTGCTATCAATTTAAAGAAGATATTCAACTTTGAAAGTGGGCGGGCTGTCTTCACGCTTGCACCACCCAAAATGGTACAAATCAATTCACAAAACAGCACAAATAAATCATTATATCTAGGGATTCAGTGCACAATTTGTGCTGCTTTGTGCTGTAAGAAGTTTATTTTGTGCTATCAATTCAAAGAAGACATTCAACCTGGAAAGTGGGCGGGCTGGCTTCATGCTTGCACCACCCAAAATGGTACAAACCAATTCACAAAACAGCACAAATAAATCAACATATCTGAGGATTTAGTGCTCAAATTGTGCTGTTTTGTGCTGAAAAAAGTTTATTTTGTGCTATCAATTCAATGAAGATATTGGACTTTCAAAGTGGGTAGGGCTGGCTTCTAGCTTGCACCACCCGAAATGGTACAAATCAATATTCACAAATAAATCATCATATCTAGGGATTTAGTGCTCAATTTGTGCTGTTTTGTGCTGTTTTGTGGTGGCATCACCACCCAAAACCTCACAAATTGATTCACAAAAAAGCACAAATAAAACAACATATCTAAGGATTTAGTGCTCAATTTGTGCTGTTTTTTGCTGCAAAAAGTTTATCTTGTGCTGTCAATTTGAAGAAGATATTGAACTTTGAGAGTGTGCAGGGCTGGCATCAGGCTAGTACAACACAGAACGGCACAAATCAATTCATAAAACAGCACAAATAAATTAAAATATCTAGGGTTTTATTGATGAATCTGTGCTGGAGATAGTTTATAGATATATATAATTCCTGATAATGTTATAAATGGTTTATTCATCAGAAGCATACCACACATCTTTAGAAAATAAAGTACATTGGTAATCACAGGCCTAAAAAATAAAGTACATTGGGTTTAAATAAAGTACATGTCATTTGCACCTGTATATTCAAAAAGTCAAATCAAATCAAATTTTTTATTCACAATACAAACAATTGAGGGTCCTGCCAAAACCGAAGTTTAGCAGTCAGCATATTTCTTTATGGCATTCTTATATACTCACAAGAATACACGTTATTGACATGAATATCACTGATTACTATTAGAATCCATTATAATTATTCTATTAGTAATAATGACTAATGATAGAATAATTCGATTTATTCAAATAAGAACATGATAGCTTGGAAAGTTATTGATTACATACTGGTATGACGAAAATAATCATAAATAAATTAATTTCATTTGTTACAAAGCACACGCTCATACTGAAGAATTGTTTAATATAGTATCATGAAAAAAACATATAATTTATTTTATTCAATCCAAACAGTTTTGGAGTTGGTCTTGTAAATTCAAAATGTAAGTTATAATAGGTATGTCTTGAAAAAATGCATAATATTGTTACTCTTCAACAATTTAATCAACTCTAGGCTACTGTATTGCAAAATAATTTGAGGTACCTATACAAGATTAAGAAATTTAATGCAAAAAAATTGCACCCCTCTGGCCAAAGCTATGTGTACTTCTCAAAATACAATTTTAAATGATTTATTAAAAGCATAAAACACCCTTTATTTATATGAAATATTTTTAATGAACGACCGGTTCCAGCTTATTTTAGCCATTTTCAAGTTCAAATGAAAAATGAATAAATAAATAAAAAAGTATTGACGAATTCATGTACATATAAGACTATCCTCCATATTATGTTATATTTCTAGGTTTGCATGATTTCATCAAAAATGGGATTATCTAAATCGAATTGAATAATAGTTATTAGTTTATTATACTATATTATTTTGCTGTAGTGTAGATATGAAATCTTCTTTTACATTAATTCAATTTACTGCTTTTGCTTCTAACGTTTTAAATCTTCATATTAACATTCATATCAACATATTCATGGTTTTCTTCTATCTAGTGCTCCACAAGGCTGATTATTGAGTAGTATTTTTTTGATTTTAGAGCTTGAATGTGCTCCTGGAAAAAATAATAAAGGGTGCTTTATTATGTTTTTGATAACTTCTATAAGTAGCCCATGCAAATAAATTAATTTTAAATGGATATTCAAAATACAATACATGAGTATTATAATGGGATACAAAATGAGTACAATGAATTTTAAATTTAATAAAAAATCAATTAGTTATTCTTGAAAATATATTTCTTATTGCTTTTGGCAATCATCAATAAATAATTGTTTCTGGTGAAGAGTTGCAAAGCATCTTTGCAATCAACATTCAAATTGAAATAAATCTTCATTTCGTCATATCTTATGAGATTCAAAGATGCTTTGCTCCTCTCATCTCTTCACTTATTATTCATCACCGAAAAAAATCCTTTACACAAATGCTGAAATGCAGGGATAGAGAGTAAATATGAAATCACTTTATAAAAATTATTGAACTCATCAGCATCACATGCACTGAAAAAATGTAGCTAATATTTATTTTCAATCTGACAGTCTCCGCCACTCTACTAACCCAAACTGTTTTGATTTCCTCGTACTTTATTATATGGTACTTTATTGAGAACAATGAGGTATTTTTGCGTACTTTATCTTGCTTACAAAGTATTAAGTACAAGACCTCCAAATAAAGTACAATACTTTATTATATAGTACGGGTGGCAACCTTAGTTCGCTTCCTCCGCGAATATATTCATGTTTTTATCAATTTGCATAAAGAATATTTGAGAAAATCATAACAACTATAAGTAATCTTAATTATTAAGCACTATTGGCAGTCATCAGAAAAGTCATCAAAACAAAAATCTGCATGACATTGTTATACAAAAGCAATATAGCCTACTAATCATAAGTTCAATAGCATAACATAAAAATTTCATAAGACACAGAGTCTGAGCATGGGCATGAGTTGGTAATTTATTGTAATGAAAAACAAAAATAAAGTACCGTACGTTACGGATTAGTTGGAAAATTTTAAAATTGTAGAAAATTATATTCACACCCAATGATTACTTTTTGTTTAATAAAAAATCACAATTAATCAGAAATTCTGACACACGTGAGACAGCATTCTCCAACTCATTTAGAAATAGCAAGAATAGTTTTAAAAAAATGTCGGTTGGATGATATCAGAAATATCGCTTGTATTCATCTTGTATTTAAATTGCTATTAATACTCACAAACTGCGCTTTTTCTGGCAATGCCTATGCTATTTAAGTAGAGGATAATTATTTCATGTTTCTATCAAGATTGAGTATTTTTCTCTACTTCTTTTGTTTGAAAATTAGTATGTAGCCTACTTGTATTATTATTATTATGTGTATGTTAAAGAAATAAATTTGATTTCAATGTTGAAGATCTGTTTTCGTTTTTCTCCTGATTCAATTTTTTTACTGGTTCATATACTGAACATGAACTAAAAGTATATGAAAGAAAATTATTTATAATTTGTTTATAATAATAATTGTTTAAAAACTTAAATCGTAAAAAATGTGTAGGCCTACCGTATTTACAGGTTTAAATTACGGTATTTAATAATTTGCTAATAAACGTTAGGGATTATTCAAAGAATGATTCTATGTTTCATTATAATTAATAGGCTAATATAATTAATAGGCTCATTTTTTCTTCTTCTTCTTCTTTTCTTCTTCTTCTCTTCTTTCTTCTTCTTCTTCTTCTTCTCTTCTTCTTCTTCTTCTCCTTCTTCTTCTTCTTCTTCTTCTTCTTCTTCTTCTTCTTGTTTTTCTTCTTCTTCTTCTTCTTCTTCTTTTTCTTCTTCTTCTTCTTCTTCTTCTTCTTCTTCTTCTTTCTTCTTCTTCTTCTTTCTCTTCTTCTTCTCTTCTTCTCTTCTTCTTCTTCTTCTTCTTCTTTCTTCTTCTTCTTCTTCTTCTCTTCTTCTTCTCTTCTTCTTCTTTTCTTCTTCTTCTTCTTTCTTCTTCTCTTCTTCTTCTTCTTCTTCTTCTTCTTCTTCTCTTTCTTCTTCTTCTTCTTCTTCTTCTTCTTCTTCTTCTTCTTCTTCTTCTTCTTTTCTTCTTCTTCTTCTTTCTTCTTCTTCTTCTTCTTCTTCTTCTCTTCTTCTTCTCTTCTTCTTCTTCTTCTTTTCTTCTTCTTCTCTTCTTCTTCTCTTCTTCTTCTTCTTCGTCTTCTTCTTCTTCTTCTTCTTCTTCTTCTTCTTCTTCTCTCTTCTTCTTCTTCTTCTTCTTCTCTTCTTCTTCTTCTTCTCTTCTCTTCTTCTTCTTCTTCTTCTTCGTCTTCTTCTTCTTCTTCTTCTTCTTCTTCTTCTTCTTCTTCTTCTTCTTCTTCTTCTTCTTAACATACTAAGGCCGCCATTGTCAAACAAGCTAGCGAAACAAAGGTCTTTTCACAATTTCCTAAACTGAAAATGAGCAAACTAGGAGAATGTGCACGGTCAACTTTTGTTAATGACTCTAGAAATGTATGTGCAGAGACTAGGGTCGATTCTATTGTAATGATTTGCGATATTTTCTTTATTCTCCAAGTACGCTCCAGAAACAAAACTGTCAAAGACTTTTCTGATATATTGATATTGTCACTTGGACTGTATGGACTTTCATGCCCAAAGATACCGCCTTGTGTCAAATTTTCTTTAGATTCAGCCGATTCTTGAAGACTGAATATGTTTCTTGTCACTCTGACGCCGACTCAAAATACAATGAACTTCCTCCCCTATTCAACACATTGGAAGGAAGTATTCAGTATTGAATTTAATGAAGAAAGCGGAGTGGATGAGTATTGCATACTGAAAGCCAATATTGAATGACTTCGTTCTTTCTGGAAATCCCCTTGTTTCCATTAGTTTTCTTTGAAATCAGCCAATTCTTGATGGCTGAATGTTTCTCGTCACTCCGACGCCGACCCAAAATTCAATGAACTTCCTACCCTATCCAACACTTTGGGAGGAAGTATTCACTTCACTTTTGAATTAGATTGAGAAAGCGGGGTAGATGAGTATTGATTACAATCAAGCGATATTCAATTCGATTGAGACACTACTGAATGGAAAATCGAATAAGTAATCTACATATTGATTGAATGAAGAAGACTGAGAAATTGTCAAAAAACCACTGATTTATTTTTTGACAATTTCTTAGTTTTCTTCATTCAATATGAATAATTACCACAATATCAACTTCTCAACTACACAAAAAGTACATATTGATTATTGTAAAAGAATATAATGTAAATGCATGACATTTAATCACATTTCCTGAAATAATTCTTCCCAGGGGGCGGCAAGGGACCTGGTGTCCTAAAGCCTTTCCCCCTCTGCTGACAACGTAATTGTTGAGCTCAAACTACGAAGGTGGTACCACATGATAGCTGAAGACTTGTTTCATAGATTTGCATCACATTTTCTGATTCTTTCCTGGGGACGGCAAGGGACCTGATACCTACAACCCGTTATAAGTTATAATATGATATATGAATAGGTATGTCTTGAAAAAATGCATAATATTGTTACTCTTCAACAATTTAATCAACTCTAGGCTACTGTAATGCAAAATAATTTGAGGTATACAAGATTAAGAAATTTAATGCAAAAAAATTGCACCCCTCTGGCCAAAGCTATGTGTACTTCTCAAAATACAATTTTAAATGATTTATTAAAAGCATAAAACACCCTTTATTTATATGAAATATTTTTAATGAACGACCGGTTCCAGCTTATTTTAGCCATTTTCAAGTTCAAATGAAAAATGAATAAATAAATAAAAAAGTATTGACGAATTCATGTACATATAAGACTATCCTCCATATTATGTTATATTTCTAGGTTTGCATGATTTCATCAAAAATGGGATTATCTAAATCGAATTGAATAATAGTTATTAGTTTATTTTACTATATTATTTTGCTGTAGTGTAGATATGGAATCTTCTTTTACATTAATTCAATTTACTGCTTTTGCTTCTAACGTTTTAAATCTTCATATTAGCATTCATATCAACATATTCATGGTTTTCTTCTATCTAGTGCTCCACAAGGCTGATTATTGAGTAGTATTTTTTTGATTTCAGAGCTTGAATGTGCTCCTGGAAAAAATAATAAAGGGTGCTTTATTATTTTTTTGATAACTTCTATAAGTAGCCCATGCAAATAAATTAATTTTAAATGGATATTCAAAATACAATACATGAGTATTATAATGGGATACAAAATGAGTACAATGAATTTTAAATTTAATAAAAAATCAATTAGTTATTCTTGAAAATATATTTCTTATTGCTTTTGGCAATCATCAATAAATAATTGTTACTGGTGAAGAGTTGCAAAACATTCAAATTGAAATAAATCTTCACTTCGTCATATCTTATGAGATTCAAAGATGCTTTGCTCCTCTCATCTCTTCACTTATTATTCATCACCGAAAAAAATCCTTTACACAAATGCTGAAATGCAGGGATAGAGAGTAAATATGAAATCACTTTATAAAAATTATTGAACTCATCAGCATCACATGCACTGAAAAAATGCAGCTAATATTTATTTTCAATCTGACAGTCTCCGCCACTCTACTAACCCAAACTGTTTTGATTTCCTCGTACTTTATTATATAGTACTTTATTGAGAACAATAAGGTATTTTTGCGTACTTTATCTTGCTTACAAAGTATTAAGTACAAGACCTCCAAATAAAGTACAATACTTTATTATATAGTACGGGTGGCAACCTTAGTTCGCTTCCTCCGCGAATATATTCATGTTTTTATCAATTTGCATAAAGAATATTTGAGAAAATCATAACAACTATAAGTAATCTTAATTATTAAGCACTATTGGCAGTCATCAGAAAAGTCATCAAAACAAAAATCTGCATGACATTGTTATACAAAAGCAATATAGCCTACTAATCATAAGTTCAATAGCATAACATAAAAATTTCATAAGACACAGAGTCTGAGCATGGGCATGAGTTGGTAATTTATTGTAATGAAAAACAAAAATAAAGTACCGTACGTTACGGATTAGTTGGAAAATTTTAAAATTGTAGAAAATTATATTCACACCCAATGATTACTTTTTGTTTAATAAAAAATCACAACTAATCAGAAATTCTAACACACGTGAGACAGCATTCTCCAACTCATTTAGAAATAGCAAGAATAGTTTAATATAGTATCATGAAAAAAACATATAATTTATTCTATTCAATCCAAACAGTTTTGGAGTTGGTCTTGTAAATTCAAAATGTAAGTTATAATAGGTTGAATATAGTTTGAATAGGTATGTCTTGAAAAAATGCATAATATTGTTACTCTTCAACAATTTAATCAACTCTAGGCTACTGTAATGCAAAATAATTTGAGGTATACAAGATTAAGAAATTTAATGCAAAAAAATTGCACCCCTCTGGCCAAAGCTATGTGTACTTCTCAAAATACAATTTTAAATGATTTATTAAAAGCATAAAACACCCTTTATTTATATGAAATATTTTTAATGAACGACCGGTTCCAGCTTATTTTAGCCATTTTCAAGTTCAAATGAAAAATGAATAAATAAATAAAAAAGTATTGACGAATTCATGTACATATAAGACTATCCTCCATATTATGTTATATTTCTAGGTTTGCATGATTTCATCAAAAATGGGATTATCTAAATCGAATTGAATAATAGTTATTAGTTTATTTTACTATATTATTTTGCTGTAGTGTAGATATGGAATCTTCTTTTACATTAATTCAATTTACTGCTTTTGCTTCTAACGTTTTAAATCTTCATATTAGCATTCATATCAACATATTCATGGTTTTCTTCTATCTAGTGCTCCACAAGGCTGATTATTGAGTAGTATTTTTTTGATTTCAGAGCTTGAATGTGCTCCTGGAAAAAAATAATAAAGGGTGCTTTATTATTTTTTTGATAACTTCTATAAGTAGCCCATGCAAATAAATTAATTTTAAATAGATATTTAAAATACAATACATGAGTATTATAATGGGATACAAAATGAGTACAATGAATTTTAAATTTAATAAAAAATCAATTAGTTATTCTTGAAAATATATTTCTTATTGCTTTTGGCAATCATCAATAAATAATTGTTACTGGTGAAGAGTTGCAAAACATTCAAATTGAAATAAATCTTCACTTCGTCATATCTTATGAGATTCAAAGATGCTTTGCTCCTCTCATCTCTTCACTTATTATTCATCACCGAAAAAATCCTTTACACAAATGCTGAAATGCAGGGATAGAGAGTAAATATGAAATCACTTTATAAAAATTATTGAACTCATCAGCATCACATGCACTGAAAAAATGCAGCTAATATTTATTTTCAATCTGACAGTCTCCGCCACTCTACTAACCCAAACTGTTTTGATTTCCTCGTACTTTATTATATAGTACTTTATTGAGAACAATAAGGTATTTTTGCGTACTTTATCTTGCTTACAAAGTATTAAGTACAAGACCTCCAAATAAAGTACAATACTTTATTATATAGTACGGGTGGCAACCTTAGTTCGCTTCCTCCGCGAATATATTCATGTTTTTATCAATTTGCATAAAGAATATTTGAGAAAATCATAACAACTATAAGTAATCTTAATTATTAAGCACTATTGGCAGTCATCAGAAAAGCCATCAAAACAAAAATCTGCATGACATTGTTATACAAAAGCAATATAGCCTACTAATCATAAGTTCAATAGCATAACATAAAAATTTCATTAGACACAGAGTCTGAGCATGGGCATGAGTTGGTAATTTATTGTAATAAAAAACAAAAATAAAGTACCGTACGTTACGGATTAGTTGGAAAATTTTAAAATTGTAGAAAATTATATTCACACCCAATGATTACTTTTTGTTTAATAAAAAATCACAACTAATCAGAAATTCTAACACACGTGAGACAGCATTCTCCAATTCATTTAGAAATAGCAAGAATAGTTTTAAAAAAATGTCGGTTGGATGATATCAGAAATATCGCTTGTATTCATCTTGTATTTAAATTGCTATTAATACTCACAAACTGCGCTTTTTCTGGCAATGCCTATGTTTAGCAGTCAGCATATTTCTTTATGGCATTCTTATATACTCACAAGAATACACGTTATTGACATGAATATCACTGATTACTATTAGAATCCATTATAATTATTCTATTAGTAATAATGACTAATGATAGAATAATTCGATTTATTCAAATAAGAACATGATAGCTTGGAAAGTTATTGATTACGAAAAATAATCATAAATAAATTAATTTCATTTGTTACAAAGCACACGCTCATACTGAAGAATTGTTTAATATAGTATCATGAAAAAAACATATAATTTATTTTATTCAATCCAAACAGTTTTGGAGTTGGTCTTGTAAATTCAAAATGTAAGTTATAATAGGTATGTCTTGAAAAAATGCATAATATTGTTACTCTTCAACAATTAATCAACTCTAGGCTACTGTATTGCAAAATAATTTGAGGTATACAAGATTAAGAAATTTAATGCAAAAAATTGCACCCCTCTGGCCAAAGCTATGTGTACTTCTCAAAATACAATTTTAAATGATTTATTAAAAGCATAAAACACCCTTTATTTATATGAAATATTTTAATGAACGACCGGTTCCAGCTTATTTTAGCCATTTTCAAGTTCAAATGAAAAATGAATAAATAAATAAAAAAGTATTGACGAATTCATGTACATATAAGACCATATTATGTTATATTTCTAGGTTTGCATGATTTCATCAAAAATGGGATTATCTAAATCGAATTGAATAATAGTTATTAGTTTATTATACTATATTATTTTGCTGTAGTGTAGATATGGAATCTTCTTTTACATTAATTCAATTTACTGCTTTTGCTTCTAACGTTTTAAATCTTCATATTAGCATTCATATCAACATATTCATGGTTTTCTTCTATCTAGTGCTCCACAAGGCTGATTATTGAGTAGTATTTTTTTTGATTTTAGAGCTTGAATGTGCTCCTGGAAAAAATAATAAAGGGTGCTTTATTATGTTTTTGATAACTTCTATAAGTAGCCCATGCAAATAAATTAATTTTAAATGGATATTCAAAATACAATACATGAGTATTATAATGGGATACAAAATGAGTACAATGAATTTTAAATTTAATAAAAAATCAATTAGTTATTCTTGAAAATATATTTCTTATTGCTTTGGCAATCATCAATAAATAATTGTTACTGGTGAAGAGTTGCAAAGCATCTTTGCAATCAACATTCAAATTGAAATAAATCTTCACTTCGTCATATCTTATGAGATTCAAAGATGCTTTGCTCCTCTCATCTCTTCACTTATTATTCATCACCGAAAAAATCCTTTACACAAATGCTGAAATGCAGGGATAGAGAGTAAATATGAAATCACTTATAAAAATTATTGAACTCATCAGCATCACATGCACTGAAAAATGTAGCTAATATTTATTTTCAATCTGACAGTCTCCGCCACTCTACTAACCCAAACTGTTTTGATTTCCTCGTACTTTATTATATAGTACTTTATTGAGAACAATAAGGTATTTTTGCGTACTTTATCTTGCTTACAAAGTATTAAGTACAAGACCTCCAAATAAAGTACAATACTTTATTATATAGTACGGGTGGCAACCTTAGTTCGCTTCCTCCGCGAATATATTCATGTTTTTATCAATTTGCATAAAGAATATTTGAGAAAATCATAACAACTATAAGTAATCTTAATTATTAAGCACTATTGGCAGTCATCAGAAAAGTCATCAAAACAAAAATCTGCATGACATGTTATACAAAAGCAATATAGCCTACTAATCATAAGTTCAATAGCATAACATAAAAATTTCATAAGACACAGAGTCTGAGCATGGCATGAGTTGGTAATTATTGTAATGAAAAACAAAAATAAAGTACCGTACGTTACGGATTAGTTGGAAAATTTTAAAATTGTAGAAATTATATTCACACCCAATGATTACTTTTTGTTTGATAAGAAATCACAACTAATCAGAAATTCTGACACACGTGAGACAGCATTCTCCAACTCATTTAGAAATAGCAAGAATAGTTTTAAAAAAATGTCGGTTGGATTATATCAGAAATATCGCTTGTATTCATCTTGTATTTAAATGCTATTAATACTCACAAACTGCGCTTTTTCTGGCAATGCCTATGCTATTTAAGTAGAGGATAATTATTTCATGTTTCTATCAAGATTGAGTATTTTTCTCTACTTCTTTTGTTTGAAAATTAGTATGTAGCCTACTTGTATTATTATTATGTGTATGTTAAAGAAATAAATTTGATTTCAATGTTGAAGATCTGTTTTCGTTTTTCTCCTGATTCAATTTTTTTACTGGTTCATATACTGAACATGAACTAAAAGTATATGAAAGAAAATTATTTATAATTTGTTTATAATATTCATTTTTTATTATTTATGCATGACATGGATTGCTATGATCTTACTTCTAAAGTTGCTCCTACTCTATAACTTGATATTGTAAAGGTAGGGCTTTTTTACAATATTAAATACTTTGTCAATTGAAAAAATATTAAAATATGAACAATTTTAGCAAATAGAGCAGGCAATATTGTGCCTATTGAGAAAAGCATACAAAATATAGTAAATAGAAAAATAAAAATGATAATAAACCTATATAAATATATGAGATACATTTAGCCTGCTGTACAATCTGCCCTGCAAAAATAGGAACGATTACTGGATATGTATTTATAGATTATATAGTAATTAATATATTTATAATTATTCATATTCATAGTGAATAAATTTATAGCTCCATGTACATTTTTTACTGCCAGAAACCGGAAAGTTGATCATATATTAATTACGAAATCCACGTATTATTTGTATATTACATCATTATCTAAAATTTCATGGAAAAGGACAGCTATCCTGATTTTTTATTCATTTTTCATATTCCATCCAGGGCCAAAAATCTTGCTAGCGCTTTTGTAGCAGGACGGTAGAAATGTTGAAATTTTTTTCCTCGAAATATCACTAGTCCAGTCACTATATTCATTGGTGCCTGCAATTTATATTGTAGTTCAGATTTTTTGATATATTATCTGGGTACATAATTTTATAATCTAGAAAAAAGACGAGAGCAAATTTTTCTGTCCGATTACGAGATTTGCCAGAAATAGATGAAAACTGGAAATGAGCCGAAAATACGACCTTTTTGGGCCATTCTGTATCTAGCACAAGAAAATTTTGTATGAAGAAATTGGTTCTGGACTTCTCTTATGTACCTAAATAATATATTAAAAAATCAGAACTACAATATAAATTGCAAGCACACCCCCTTCTATGACTATATTGACTGGAATACACTGAAACTGATGTGGAATTGAAATCCAAGCATTCTTCTTTCTATGAAAAATTAATGACACACGCACGTTTACGATCTATTAGCATTTTGCGCTGATTATACGACTTGGAAAAATTTTCAAGTACAATTTTTTTTCTCAAAAAATCACGTTTTGAGCACTGAAACAGATGTGTAATTGAAATCCAAGCATGTTTTTTTCTATGAAAAATCAATGTCACAAGCATTGTTTTCGAGATATTGGTGTTTTGCGCTGATTCTATGACTTATGATAAAATTTTCAAGTTAACACATTTTTGATAATTCACCAAACAAAAATATTATAATTTTTTTCAAGTATCAAGAATATTTTCAACTTTTATTTTCAGTTTTTAATTTGATGGTGAGCTTACATTTTATTGATATAAACTTATATTAAATTACGAAATGAGTGGTTTTAAAATTAAATTGAATTAATAAACAAATAACTATGATAGAATATTATCCATTGCAATATGGATATATATATATATAAAATATGACTGTATTTCTTTATATATCTTATATAATACAAATCACATCTTATTTTTTATATGAAAAAAATGGTGTAAATCATTATTCAGATTTCATCATTTTTTGACAATAATTTCACGTTATCAATATAAGTTTACTATTTTTTCACTTTCACCTTTTCTAAGTGAATTTCACGTTATCAATTTCACAAGTTTTTGACATATATTCACTTTTTATGTCAAAAAGACCGTTCAATTTTAAATTTTCACCTTTACACTTCTTTCGCATGTTAAATAAACGTGATTTTCACTTTGTGTGCTGACTGGGATGTTTTCCTTTTCTGTTATGAAGACTATATTCAAATGAAGAAGTTCAAATCGAGAAGTCTAGACTTTTCAGATTTGACCATACTGGATATTTTCAAAGGGGGTCCAGGCTACCAGATAACTCAATAATATTGCTGTTTAGTTCTATCTATTTCGGATGATGTAACTATCCTATATATTTTGATGCGCTAATATAATCTCCAACTATGTATTCTAACTATTCTTCACTTTAATTATGTTTATGTGAAAATGTGACGCTTCTACCTCACGATTCACAGATTCATACGGCAGACGCTATACTGCCCTGGAGTATCCATTTTCCGAGAAATTGCACTCTTCTGTTGACAAGCTGCAAGGCCTATTTGCATTTTCGTACATTCGACGCTGTCGCTCTACTGTCTCTCTGTCTCTCTCATTCTCTCTGCATATCTTGATCCCGAGTGAGCTGTAAACATCCGCGTTGCTACTTCGTGGAAGAGGTATAGAGCTTATTTTGATCACATTTTCAGATAATTTCATTGAATTTGAACTATTCATTCTAATAAATACTGTTATTAGACTAATTAAAACAATAAAAAAACTCTTAGTACCCTTTTACTAAAAACTTTCAAATATTTCAACGACTAGTTTCGACTATAGGTCATTTTCAAGTTAAAATGAAACTTAAATTAATTAAAATGTATTTTAACTTGAAAATGATCAATTGTCGAAACTAGTCGTTGAAATATTTTAAAGTTTTTAATAAAAGGGTACTACAGGTTTTTATATTGTTTTTATTATTTTGAATAAAGTAGCCCATATAAGGGAAGTGATTTTACTGTTATTATAACCATTCCCTATAAGCGATATTCATTCAGCAGGAATAAAAATTATTTTTATTTTATTTTAAAATAAAAAAACTTTACTACTAATAAGTAGGCTACTTCGGCTTATAAAAAATAGATGTATTCGGAAAAATAAAAACCCTATATTTTGAAATAAAATAGAAGTGATACTTTTAGAAATTTACTAGATGAAAAAGTTACATTATAGGTATTTAAAATAGTTTTAATTTTATTTTTCATGTATTTAAAACAACGATATATTTGAATCGACGAGAACATAGGTGTACAAAAATATTGTTTGTTTTTGTCATTCGTAAGCAGTTTTTTTTCATGATATATTTGAATTTGAATATAACAACATATAAACTTGGAAAACAACTAGGTTGATCGCATCATTTAATACTGATGCTATAAGATACCCTTTTAACTTCACCAATGGATTTTCAAATAGCAATTCGATTGGAAATGTACATTTCAGTATTTTCGTAGCAATATATATACGGTACATTCCTGAATAGATTCTGTTACAGTAAGGAAATATTATTGTGATGTGTATCTATAATTTAGAAACATAAGCAATAGTGGGTTATTGAAGTACAATTGTTAAACTGTACTTTTTCAAGGACATATCGAAATATTTAGTCAAAAAGTAACAAGACTACATTGAAATTTAAATATTTTTTGTGATGCGGGCCCCTGGGAGCGCACCTATTTTGACTGTATTTAAATTCGGCACTGGATTCATATCACAAAGATATGAAATGGCTTTACAGATACAGTAATAGCAATTATAAGCTCTTACATATTTAATACTTATAATAAGTACTAGTAGTTCAGAGAACAGTTGACCTTCAGCGAGGTCATCCAAGCACACTGCACACACCCAAAAGAAATTGATTCAGGGTATGTGCAATGGGTCTGGTGGAAGGTGCTGAATTGTAAATGTTGTTAAGCTAGAGGAAGCATGGCTAAAAATGTGGAAAATTCTATATACATAGGTCGCTTGAAATCAGAGACCTACGTTAAAGCTTGGTCAATAAAAATGGTATGTACTGTAACTAATACGTACATCATCAATATATAATATTTTTCCGAATATCACTAATGCGTCATTTATCATTCACAGTCTGATTTTGGATCAGTGAGTCTTGACTACTTACTGTCGCACTGTCGGACCAGCAGCAAGTGTTTGGATATTGGACCATTCAAGTCATAGAGCGCAAGGACAGATTGAGGAGCAAAAATGTTCCTTCTAGAAGAATACTACCGAACTGGATTCAAGGTGAGTCTCGTACTAAAGTACTTTGTGTCATATTATATTTATTTTATAAATAAATCTGAGTACCCCTTTTAAATTATTTCGTCACAGCATGTTACGGCTACTAATGTCATTTTCAAGTGATTGAAAAATGAATAAATACCTATGACGAAATAATTTAAAAGGGTACTCAGATTTATATTTTTTTATATTAAAAAGTAGCCCCAAAGAAAAAAAAATATATATATATATATATATTCAGAATTTCAAAATGAATAGAATTGTCATTCTTATGATTTCCTGAGACGTTGTTAGATTAGAGCCTTATTAATTAAAAATTTATATGATAATAAAGCCACACTAGTAATAAAATGTGTTTTAGAAAAAGCTATTCTTAGTTTGAAATGTTGATTTACAGAGATCTTCAGTATATTGCTACTTTTTAAATATTACCCATAAAATATTCTAACGTAGGCTACATTTTTTGACGAAATTTCCAAGAGATTTAAACCAACTCCAACTCTGTTATGCTTATACAGTAGTACTCAAGTTTTTTGAAAAGTCGTATTAATAGCTTTTTATCGGTCGGGAGACTAATAAACATATGGGTAGTTTCCACCTTGCCTATTTGTGCCAGTCACCCAACCAAGAGCAGTCTTGATTGTTCGTGATTCAACTGTATATTACTTGAAACAGTATAATAATTTAAAAAAATAGAATTAGTAATTTCGTCTTTTATATAGCTCGTAACTTAACATTGACTTACATTCTTTTTCAAAATCCCCATTGGTGAAATTATGTTCTCTGCAATTTCAGACACATCCCACCCATTTACTTCCAGTAGTTTTCAAGATACAGTGATTTCAAAAATGTCTACACTAATTAAATTTTAACAGGGGTTGAACTCTCAGGTTGGAGACATCACCGGATACACTTATTAATTATTATTATTTTTATTTAAAATCAATGATAGTAATTATAATATTATTATTAAATATTATATTTCCCGTGTTATCGTATGGGGACGTTAATTGTCGGTCCCGGCTGAAGTATGACGACAGTTGTAAGGCCCATTGACGGCTCAAGTTATATATTCAGACGGTGGGACCTTCCGCAAGGAACTCCCCACCAACAAAACCCATACGAATTTACTTTTTTTACTATTATATTTTTATTATTATTATTAGTATTATAAAGATCATCACAAATAGCTGTCATTAAATCGAACATTCCACAGAATGTATGTTGATGAAATCGGTTTTCCTTTTCATCTTCAGAACTGGACACTCCGTCTGGGACATCCATTCAATGGAAAATGACCTTTCCTATTCACCTGTTGATGAAAAAATTAATACAGGACCTGCTTTGAAGCACACAACTAGTCACTTGCAGCATCTTCAATCCCAATTGGGGTATTCTCAACAGACCTTCTTTTTCTTAAACAAGGTAGGCTAAATAGAATATTCTTGTTTCTCTATTTCCCCAGTTTTCATAATTGCATGGAATTGATTACGAATATGATAATAAATTATATTATAAGAATATGATAATAAATTATATTATAAATATCTGGAATTCTTTATTTGATTAATTCATGTTTTGAAGAATTCATTGTTACGATTGATAAATTGATAGGAGCTTATAAATATTTCCTAATTCAAATGAAATAGCTTCTGAAAAAAATAATGATTGGATAAATACCAATATTATTGTTGACCAAGAACTCAGTACATAGACAATTCATTCAACTAATTCTGTATTGATAAAATTATAATCATTTTCTCTATTGATGATCAATTTCATCAACTAACTGTAAAAAGTTCTACAATTTCCATGAATTTATTAATAGAATTATATAAATCTAAAGTGTAGGTCATATCTAAATTCACAAAGAGTTCGATTCTTGTTGGCAAGATAGATGTTATTCAAAGCAGAAATCATTTTTATTTTACTAAAAGATAGGATAAATTTATCTTTCAGGTGGAGTTTTGACAACCCACAAAACTCATTTTTCATTTGAAGAAATAATATCAAAAAGGTGCATAGGACCTTACTTTTTTGTTCAGCTTGCCAAAATACCCCTCATTTCAATATTAAAATTTTCGACTGACTGTACAGTGAGTCAATCATTCTATCAAGGCTTGAATAATTTTTAAATTTTAATTAAATAAAAATGTAGAGAATACTATCATGTAGATATCAACACCTTTATTTAAAGACATATTAACTGCATGCGTTTTCATATTGCCGATACAGCATTGATAAAACTGTAGACGTTTATTTAGCAGTCTCAAAAAACTGTTCTAGCTGAAAAATTAATAATACCCACATGCCACGTGTAGGCTTATACATTTTGTATCAGGAAAACGAAGTTCAAAACGATGGTTTTCCTAAACATATGTTTCTGAGATAATTTCTTTGATGCAGCTGTTTCACATTCACCATTATAATTATACAGAGTTTGTGAAAATAAAAATATTTATTGATTACCAAAACAATACTATTATTATATTAATGATAATAATTAATTATTAAAACAATACTTTTATTATATCAATAATAATAATATTATTAAACATATTTATCAATTATCAGAACAATATTATTGAGGTGAGTGGAATCAAGTAGAAAGCAATAATAGAACAGATGTTCTTTTTTTGAATTTCTATCATATTATTTTGTTATTTCCAATGATTACAACATATGTTAGAATATCACATGTCAATAAATAAATTATCTCATTTCCATATGGCACTCACCTTACCATGTTCATAACCTTACTTGATAGGATCCTTTTTCATCCTTTGAAACCCTTAGAGGCAAAATATCTCAAAATCCGTTCTTAGTGCGCGTCTAGTATGTTTGAAGAATATTTGTGCTAAGTTTCAAGTCTGTAGGACAATTAGTTTGAGCTGTAGTGTGATTTTACATCAAAATTTTCGAAAAATTCCCTCTCCTGGACCCCCCTGTGCTCCTGATCGAATTTTTCTGCATAGATCTATTTTTTTTCGTAGCTGAACAAAAAAGTTCCTCATGACTTTGCTGTGCAATGAGCGGTTAAAAAGTAAAAATTTTGGGGGGGGCCCAGCTCCCTCAGGGGGGCAAATTTCTGAAAATCCTTTCTTAGTGGATGTTTTCAGGCTACCATAAACAATCGTGCAAAATTTCAAGTTTTTAGGCTCAGTAGTTTGGGCTGTGGTGTGATTTCAGTCTGTCTGGGCTTAGCCTTTTAAGTAGCCTTTAAGTATAGAGATTATTTTAACCAGAATATTTCAACAGATCACCGGTATCAGCTTTATTTTATAAAAGACAGTGGCAAAGCAGAGAATCGGCTGTTTTCTTATCTTTTTACACTGTCATTAAAACATCAACCTTACTATAATCTGTGAGATTCACCTGAAACTGCCATCATTGTTTGAATGACGATTCACTGACGATAATTTACATGAAATACAGACAGTTTGGAGTGGAGACTACTCTAAGAAAATAATTGATACATTCTAAGAGAAAATATGCTAAGAAAATTTGTATGATGACTTACTCATGAGCAAACACAGTGTTGAGCTCTGGGTATAAATTTCAAGCTAATATATAGAATTTTCTTTGGCCACGAAATTCACAATAACTCTAAATTATTGTCTTTGACACAGACAGACATCCTTACGTCATTAATTGGAAGAATTTTTAATAATCTGTAAGAAAAAATGAGAAAAATTTAACGAAATTGATAAAGGTTGAAGATAATGAAAAACATTCCCATCACTTTAAACCAACCCAGCAAATTAACCTTAAATTAAGCTTATAATAAGTTGTTCTTGTGAATTAAGTGTGCAGTTGCAAATATGGACTTTTACACATGATTTCACTATTACTAAACATAAAACATAACCGTTACAAAATCGACAAAGGGAGCAGATTGGTTTGGCGCTAATGAATACTAGTGACTGATCGATGCTGTAAAAACATTGTATTTACGATGATGCTATGCATTTGTAAAAATGTTTTCTGCATGCAATTAAGAAATCTTGAATCTTCAATATTGATCCACTAGTATTGGTACAATCGAACCATTGTAAGGAGAGCTACTGACAGTATGAAGTGAATTTCACAATGGATGTTGGCTTTATGCTGTCAATCCAAAACCAAAAAAATCAAACAATTTCTACCTCCATGTTTTCATGTTTGGTGTATATTGGAGATAATTCATTCTCCATATTCGGTTAGCAAGCAATTAGCAAGAGCATTGATTAGAATATGAGAACAATCATTTTTCAACAAGTGTAGTAATCTCTTTTCTGTATAGGGCTACTTGTAATATAAATATAAAGAAAATAAAAGTTTCAGTACACTTTTTTTTGAAATATTTTATCACTACATGTTTCGGACATTTATGCCATTTTCAAGTGATATGAAGTAAATAAATTTAATACTACTGGAAGATTCTTTTTTTGATCATTATGTTAGTGTATTCATATGTTTTTATGAACTAGGACTGTAAATTTTGGGTTAAATTTGCATGATTCTATCAAAAATGGGGTTATTGGTGTCTAATTGGATTAGTTTATTATTTTATCTCTGTTTAATTTTGCAGCTTTATAAATATAGAATTCTTCTTTGACATTCAGTTTTTGACTTTTATTACCATAATTGAGTATTTTCATATTGGAATTTATATTTGTAAAATTATGGCCTGAACCTATCAAGTGTTCAGCAAAAAAATCAAGGAAATGTAGGAAATAAAGAATATATTTGTGTTCCATATACACAATATTTAATAAAGCTATAAGAAAAACCTTTACAAAAAATAATTTCATTCTAGGTTATAGGACAACAAATAATGCATTCGAACTGATAAAAAAGAAATCAAATTTAAATGTACAGCAAGATAAGTTTAAAAAATCTGGAATCTATGAACTTAAATGTAGTGATTGCAACAAATTGTATATCGGGCAAACGGTAGAAATTTCCATATCAGGTTTCGAGAACATATCCAAGCACTAAAATCTAAAAATTATACACAAAAGTCGGCATTTGCTGAACTCTTGATAGATTCAAGCCATAATTTTACAAATATAAATTCCAATATGAAAATACTTAATTATGGTAATAAAAGTCAAAAACTGAATGTCAAAGAAGAATTCCATATTTATAAAGCTGCAAATTAACAGAGATAAAATAATAACTTAATCCAATTAGACACCAATAACCCCATTTTTGATAGAATCATGCAAATTTAAACCCAAAATTTACAGTCCTAGTTTATAAAAACATATGAATACACTAACATATTATCAAAAAAGAATCTTCCAGTAGTATTAAATTTATTTACTTCATATCACTTGGCAAATGGCATAAATGTCCGAAACGTGTAGTGATAAAATATTTCAAAAAAAGGGTACTGAGATTTTTATTTTCCTTATATTTAAGTGTAGTAATGTATTTTTCCTACAGTTACCTTGAAAAGTGGCCATTCCTGCACTGATTACAGAACGCAAAGAATCACTTTTCCGCTCTAGTGCGGGTAAAATTTTTCCTGCACTCCAGATTTTCAACATGGCAACACAAAATAGTTGGTGGGTTATGGAGGATTAGTGCATGAAAACGAAAATTATGTTGGTAACAATGACTGTGGTAGATTTAGATAAGAATAATTTCAATGGCTACCCTACATTTATGATAAGATCCCAATCTAGAAATCCAAAACAAGAATAATTTTCAACTAAATCATAATTAAATAATAACTTATCATCATTTAATAATAAATAATGTTCATTTTCTATTGACAGTAATAATTATTTCAGCTATAAGCAATGAGAAATGTAGCAAACACACATTATGAAATTCGAATTTTCAGGTTAAATAATTACCGTTCGAAAAATCCATGTCAAAAAAATTAATAAAATAACATTAGAATATACTACAATAAAATATTTTCTGTTGTCTATGTTATTTTATAAATATTTTTAGTTTACTTATATTATTTTTTGGTAATTAGTAAGTTAACCATGTCTAAATATCTGAATACTGTTTTTAGTTGGATGAAACGAAGTTAGGTACAATTCTCCCCGCTAGGTTGCGCACTTGTCAG
This sequence comes from Nilaparvata lugens, assembly GCF_014356525.2. Taxonomy (NCBI): domain Eukaryota; kingdom Metazoa; phylum Arthropoda; class Insecta; order Hemiptera; family Delphacidae; genus Nilaparvata; species Nilaparvata lugens. The sequence goes on along the minus strand of NC_052505.1, from coordinate 28,878,542 downwards.
TTCAGCCATTCTGCAGTCATCCCAACAGCTGTGGCGTGTATTTTGAATGCGATTTTTTTGTTTTATCTGTATTTTTTCTGGTTCTTGAATGAATAAAGATGAGAACTTTGGCTGAGATTTTCAACTTCAATTGGATTATTAATTTTTAAATGAATTAAGGTTGTTATTAATAACAGCATCACACACACAAACATTTGATGGATTTCAGCCATCATTTTATCCATAATTACCCACTTTTCATATTCAATGGTAACTGTAGGAAAAATTAAATGTGGAATACGTGTGCAAAGTTCCTCTGCTGCACTCAAGAAACCATTCCGCCCTCGCCTATGGCTCGGGCATAAACGTTTCTTTTGGTGCAGCAAACTGTCACTTTGCACACTAGTTGCACAAATAACTATTCCTAGACACGAGCAGCGTATTATGAGAGAGGACCTTACTTCTCCGGCATGTGACTTTATAACAGATAGACTATCCACCACATCTTTGAAAAGTTTGGACGTAAAATCTCTCACAGAAACTTTGGCTCAACTCACACTTACGCGACTGAGGTCGAGAAGAGACACGACTCTAGTCGAGAGCATGTTCAAATGGAGATGTCGCGGAGACTAGAATCGACTGGTCTGAGTGTCACCATTTGGAAACACATGCTCTCGACTAGAGTCAAGTCTTTTCTCGACCTGAGTCGCGTAAGTGTGAGTTGATTCTTTGAATGAAAGACTGATTAAAGGATGTCCCTAACAATAGATTATTGCTACAATATTTCAATACAGTAGTAGGGATTATAGAAACTGAAAATAGCATAGGAGTGCATAATAGCATGAGTGTTACATGCTGCAGGAGCTCTGCTCACTTAAAGTCTGTCCAGACTGTCATGAGCGCTGAAAGATTAAGCCGACCCTCGCTCCCCCACGCGCCAGCACACACACTCGGCCTACCTGCGCCATTGATATACTATGTATACTACGTAGTATACAGGTAGACACACCGTCCCTTTACTCACACACACAAAAGGATACTGCGCTTGTGTGTGTGAGTAGTGTGAGGGTCTGCCTAATCTTTCAGAGCTCATGCCTATTTGGACAGAGTATAAGCAGCCTAGAAAAACGAATAAATGATAATAATCATCAACAAGTATTTTGGATAAAATATGCAGAATAATTTTCCTGAAAGTAGCTTCAGAGTCGAGCCATTATTATAAAGCCTTGAATTTCGCATGACTTTTGACAGCTTGACGACAGGTACCGTATTCCAACAATCACATTTGGAATGGAATAGAACTATGCATTTATTCTCCTTGACATTAGAAATTTGCTTCCTATTCATTTGCTTCCTATGCTCAAGGTTAGATCTAGTTGGAAAAATGAACTAATTTAGCCTATGTTAGTACGAATTGCCAAAACAAGCAACTAAATTCAAATTAAGGAAGCTTGAAAAACGTATCTTACTTCTTTCTTGGATAATATTTATTTGCGTTGTAGAATGTGATTCCGTATAAACCATATATATTCGGCACACACTCCTCCGAATTCATGTTGATCTGAAATGACATTAAATTTCAACGTTCAAGTGCCGTACCATGAAAAAATAATACATTATTTTGAGTTGAATATTTTATGAAGGGTTAAGTTAATTTGACGTAGGCATGCCGGCCAGATGATAAATCCTGTAATTACTCCTGTAGGTTATCTAGATTCTGGATAATGTAATTTCAGATGAAATTGTTGACAAAAGTATGATTAGAAGTTAGACCTAATGAAATTATTGTAGATGAAATTATTGTTCTGAATACTACTAATCAAGAAACTTCAACTGTAGGTACCGAATGAAATTGTACCTAATGAAGCCAAATTAATAACGGTTGCGAAAATGATAATAATAATGAGCCTATTGAGGTAGGAGGTTATGATAATGTAATTTTAAATCAAGAATTAAATTCGACGAGACCTAAAAGAGTTATAAGTCACCAGAGCGTTTGAATTTGTAACCTAAAGTGTAATATTATTGTTTCGGTGAATAATTTTATTCAACACTAGCAAGAACCCGTGCTTCGCAAGGATCTATTTTAAAACTTGACAAAATGAAAACTTGACGTAATGAAATTTTTAAGAATTGAGAATAGGCCTATAACCATCCTTGGTTAATTAAGAGTCTATAAGCAAAATTTCAAGTTAATTAGTCCAGTAGTTCAGACGTGATGATGCGTCAAACATAATTTTCCTATCCCGTACGTGCATAAGCCAGCTCTTTACTTTATATAATTATTATAGATATAGTTAACGACTGCAAGAGACAGGACTGTGGACAGAATAGTGGTGAAACTATGATAGCGCCAGAAGTGTCTCAAACACAATAGTAGGTACTACATGAACTTTTTGAAAGTGATTTGAAAAAATGTTAAAACAACATAACTGAATCCTTATCATTCTACCTTCATTTAGAGAGGCTTTTGTTTGAGCCGAATGGAAATCTATTTATAAAAAAATGAATGTCTGTTTATGTGTTTGTTTGAATGTTTGTTCCCTGTAGACTTGAAAACTACTTGACATAACGGCATGAAACTTTGGAATATGTTGTGTGAATATTGGGGATGGTTTCTGAACAGAAATTCATTAGGGGGGCTAATAATAATTATTTATTAATCCATTTTACAGACATATGTTTTCGAAATTTTCGGCCGAGCGGCTACTGAAGAACGAAAAGATGATCATGATTCAAGATCATATTGTGATAATATGATTTAGCATCTAAAGTTACCAGCTGTAATAAACATATCACCCTGTGATAAATTATTGTGTACTGGTATTAAAACGGTAGTTGGAGTTGAAGTGTAGTTGATTGGTACCAGCTGTTGATAATGGTTCCTTAGAAGACTTATACAAAAAATCACTCCTCTATCATTGAGAAACTGGAAATGTTGAAAAAATTATTACGTAATGAAAGAGAGTGTATATATATATATATATATATATATATATATATATATATATATATTATATATATACGGATATATAATATATTGTATAGTATATATGTATAGTGTTCATATGCATTCATTAATTACTGAAGAATGAAAGAATAATTTACAATTTTTTGAATTTAGCTTAGCTTATATTCATCCTAAAATGGAAACAATATGGAATTCTGTTATTCATCGTACATCGCATATTTCCTGGACCATATATCGACAATCTACAGCTATGAGAACATTGAATATTTTTCTTTGAAACACTGATATAACCCTTTTTTTTAATTGAAAACTTTACTGATAGATATTACTTCCAATTGATTGAGAAGAATCATGTATTCGGAATAATGAATGCTGCATGACTAAGCACATAGGAAGTTCGTATTGAGATGTAAATGATCATGTTGATTGTCAGATAAACTTCATGATTCACCAAATAAAGTCAAGTGTAACATGAGATACATTGGCGGTACGAAGTTCGCTGGGTAAGCTAGTTGTAAATTAAGTATTATTATTAATAGGCAACGCTGAAAAAGACAGGCTCAATCACCAGGAATACTATAAATCTATGAGGGACCAGTAAGCCATTAATTTTGAGTAGTTCAATTACTTCCATTATGGACACTGGATACATTATGGACAATCAATACGTATGAAATTATTAGCTATCGTACAGAATAAAAAATTTTTTATTGCAGTGACCCCGACTACTGTAATATGAATAACCATTCTTATTGATAAAATTATAATCATTTTCTCTATTGATATCAATTTCATCAACTAACTGAAAAAAATACTTCAATTTTCATGAATTTATTAATAGAATTATATAAATCGAAAGTGTAGGTCATATCTAAATTCAAAAAGAGTCGATTCTTGTTGGCAAGATAAATGTTATTCAATGCAGAAATCATTGTTATTTTACTAAAAGATAGGATAAAATGAATAGTTCTCTTTCAGGGGGAGTTTTGACAACCACAAAACTCATTTTCATTTGAAGAAATAATATCAAAAAGGTGCATAGGACCTTACTTTTTTTTCAGCTTGCCAAAATACCCCTCATTTCAATATTAAAATTTCGACTGACTGTACAGTGAGTCAATCATTCTATCAAGGTTGAATATTTTGAAATTTTAATTAAATGAAAATGGTAGAGAATAATTATCATGTAGATATCAACACCTTTATTTAAGACATATTATTTGCATGCGTTCATATTGCCGATACAGCATTGATAAAACTGTAGACGTTTATTTAGCAGTATCAAATAATAATACATCACGTGTAGGCTTAACATTGCATCAGGAAAACTAAGTTCAAAACTATGGTTTTCTAAACATATGTTTTGAGATAATTTGTTTGATGCAGCTGTTTCACATTCACCATTATAAATTATACAGAGTTGTGAAAATAAAAATATTTATTGATTACCAAAACAATACTATTATTATATTAATGATAAAATAATTATTAAACAACAATTTTATTATATCAATAATAATAATATTATTAAACATATTTATCAATTATCAGAACAATATTATTGAGGTTGAGTGGAATCAAGTAGAAAGCAATAATAGAACAGATGTTCTTTTTAATTTCTTCATGAATATTATTTTCTAATTTCCAATGATTACAACATATGTTAGAATATCACATGCAATAAATAAATTATCTCATTTCCATATGGCACTCACCTTACCATGTTCATAACCTTACTTAATAGGATCCTTTTTCATCCTTTGAACCCTTAGAGGCAAAATATCTCAAAATCCGTTCTTAGTGCGCGTCTAGCATGTTGAAGAATATTTGTGCAAAGTTTCCATAAAGCTCTGAGTTGGTTGTGCTTCAAACCAGAGATATTAAATACAAAAATTTAGTTACCGTACTATTATACTAAGTGCTTTGTCATGCAGCATTTATTATTCCGAAAACATATTCCATTTTAGGATGAATCTAAGCTAAATTCAAAAAATTGCAAATTATCCTTTCATTCTTCAGTAACTAATGAAAGCTATATGATCAACTATCCTTTCATGAGGAGAATAATTTTTTCCAACATTTTCCAGTTTCTCAGTGATAATCTATATTAGAATTGGGGCCACATTTTCTTAGATCAGTAAATAATCCACCAAATTGTATTAATACTGAGTATTGAACAGTAAGTTAACAAAAAAAAGAAAGTTCAAAAATTGACTTTTTAAAAATTGTTTGACTCATTCGAATGGTATTGGAATCAAAAGAATTATTCATTGAAGCGGGAAGAGAGGGATCATTTCCACATCCTAACTAGATTTGGGAATTTTATCTTGAGTATTTCACAAGATATGCATCTTTGAATATAGAAATTAATCACTTTTTTGTATATTGGAATATATGGGCTAAGTAAGTAGCCTATACACTCAATAATAAATTTTCCATTTTTCGGCCAAATTTAACCTATTGTGCATGATTTTGAACAGCCTTGATGAGCCGAGAAGAATGAAGTGTAGTACGATGAAAACCAAGCATTTTGTCTAAAGTTATAAGTGTTTGAAAATTTGATCTTTGAGGTGTCCTTATGCGCGCCTCTCCACTAGGAAATATTGAAATGAAGTGCATTTAACGGGTGATTCGTATATAACATAGTCTCATGAGCTTATATCATTGTGCGAAATATCGATGTGAGGACAATGTAGTTGGTGATGATGATTGAAGTTAAAAATTAGGTGTTTTTCACAATACAAGGAGCATTGTAGTCAGGTGTAGCTGAAAATCCATATGAGATAGAGCGCTCTTCCAGGTCTCAAACTGTAGAGCACAAAACTACTGATATTGTTGATCAAAAACTAAAATTCATTTTTTCTTAAAATTTCACTCATTTTTGAAAAATTATAACTCAGTACTCATTAGAGATAAGTTAGAGATTTCCGAATGATCTCACTTTTTCAGAATTTTATACATAAAAAAGGCGAGAGCAAATTCTTCTGTCCCATCACTGGATTTGGCAGAAATAGGTAGCTGAAAACTGGAAAATGTACTCCAAATGTGAGCTCCAATTTTAAAGGTTGCTTCTCTAAACAATTATTGAAACATTATTATTGAAACAATGTTCCAAATATGGAGCAATGGCTTGTTACACCTTGAAAACAAACAATTCACTCCAAATATTGTTTTTCATATTGTATTAGAAAAATATTATTTTTTCAGGAAGTCACCATGCCTAAAGGAAGGAAACCGAGTGATGACCCAGAAAAGGTTGTAAACATTCTTCTAGATAACAGAGACAGACTTTTCAATGCAGGTACACTACGAAGCCCAAAAGACAGTGTTTGGGAGGAAATAAAACGGGAAGGAAATATTATACTATCGGCTAAAGGACTATACACGTTTGTTCTAGCAAACAGACATAATATTCTCCAACTTTTGTTGTCTTGTGAGAGCAATAATGATGGAAATTCGATACCATCTGTACATGTCACAGGCGAAAATACAATGTCACCTAAAAATAAGAATGACCAGGAGTCAGAAAGGTGGAAACACGTAGAAGAAAAAGAAGTAGGAGAAGGAGAAGGAGAGGGAGAAAAAGAAGAAGAAGAAGAAGGAGGAGGAGAAGAAGAAGAAGAAGAAGAAGAAGAAGAAGAAGAGAAGAAGAAGAAGGAGGAGGAGGAGAGGAATATGAAGAGTACAAAGATGAAGAAGACTTCAACGATCATTCAAATAATCAACCAACAAGTGAATTCAACCTTTTCATACCAAATGACAAATGGGAAGCAATGAAGCCTGAAGAGAGAGAATACTATCGAAGTGATCACAGTTTCAGGAGATTAAATAAAAGAAAATATAAGGTTTTAAAGCCAGGAATCTGGACGGATGTTCTCACATCATTGATTTGGGACTCCATAAAATACCCTTGTATGTGGTCATCCAAGGGGCACCACATAAGCAAAAGTGAAGCAGGGAAATTGTGGCTCATAATTCGTTCCAAGTGTGCATGTGGCAACAGAATGATAATTTCTCGAAAAAGCCCACCTCATGACCCTGTACTGCTTGGGGTAAATTTGAATGTGAAAGTTTGGGGAAAAAAAGAAGAGCACTTTTCTCTTTCTGTTAGAAAAAGACCTTTTTCTGGCAACAAAAGGCGAGCACTGGGAGAGTTAATGATGGCAACGAAAAAGAAGTCTTTCAAAGTCCGTAAAGAGATGGCCAGTCAGATCATGAAGTATGGTGATTGCCAACCAGCACATTTGCCTTCAATTGAGGTGGGGAGGCAAATCCTCCGAGAATCTGTGAAGTCCCATCAATTGCATGATGATGCGATAAAATCCATCCAATTATTAAAATACAGTAATAATCCTCTATTTATGAACTGCATTCATGAGATTGGATGCGATCCATTTTATGTACACATCCTCACACCAGATCAATTGAGAATTTACAATTCATACTGTTCAAGAGGTAACTACTCGAGGCTCATCATCGATGCAACCGGTAGAATTGTGAATAAGTTGATGAAGCCTGGTGGCATACGTGGACACCATATATTTCTATATGTAGGTGTGATAAGAATAGAAGGTGCTGCAGAGGGTCTGATACCAGTCACCCAAATGTTGTCAGAAAGGCACAACTCAAATGCGATCTACTATTGGCTGAGTGAGTGGATTCGTGCTGGGGCGAAAATCCCAAATGAGATTGTACTGGACGACTCTGCAGCACTCATATCAGCTGCCTGTCGACTGTGCGGGGAAGGCTCCACAGCCCAATATCTTCAGAAGTCATTTGAACTCATGAATGGTGTAAGTTTGAAAAAACCGAAAACCTTCATTCGTCTTGACATAGCGCATTTTACTAATATAATTCGCAAGTGGCCTGAAATTTCCAAATTGAGGAGAAGAACAAAATATTTTTTTATCAGAGTGATTGTGTTGGTTGCCAAAACAGAAACATTGTTTGATTTAGAGAAATTCCTGAAGTGCATAGTGATTGTAAGTTTAAGTGAAACCGAGGGGATCTCTACCCTTACTGGCTTGCCAACACCATGTGAGACCAACAAGAAAATACTCCTGGACAGAATAGCTGGGATTAGTTTTGAAGAGGATGATGTGTCTCGAGATAGTATCCCCAGAGATGGAGCTGTTCTTTTCGATTCTCAAAATGAATCAACGGGTATAAAACAGTGGTACAATGAATTAAAAGAGAATGCCGTAGGGGAAATTTGTGATGTGGGAGATAGAGATAATATTATGTACAACCCAGAAATTCTTTCAAAATTTGAAAAGCTCGTCTACATTATACCATTGTGGTGTAACGTGATGGCTGTGGTAATGGAGAGTCCATATTCAAAAGGTGTTGGAGCGTATGTGGAGAGTGAATTTTCAAAAATAAAGCAGTACACAGGAAAACAGCATTTAAGAATTGACGACTTCATAAAGGAGTATTTAATCATGTGTGATGGAGGAATAAAAATAGCTGGGTCAATCTTTCAATCGGGGAAACCTGCAGGACCAACAACACAAAGAAAACCTAGAAAACGTAGGGAAACAGAAAACATCAAGGAAACCCAAACAGCAAGGAATCATACATCAACCAGCTGTCCTGCTTGCAGCCAGGGACACTCTCCTGGAGGTGCACATACTTGTAATCTGTGCCACAGTGCAGTGCATGCCCTGGAAGGCTGTTCCTTTGCCCTGGATGAAGATGAAGGATATGGACAGAGAAGAATTTGCCTCAAGTGTTCAAACCAGGTAAACACCACACCAACCTTTCTTGACAGCTGTAGTTCAAACCAAATGGAAAATGAAACATCCATTGTTAATAGAACAGACATATCAATGAAAGAGGGAGAGTCCAGTGTTGAAGCCACATCGATTGAGGGCTGGAGAGGCCTCTCAATTCAATCGAAGCCAGGTGGCTACTATTGGAGGCCCAATCCTGATTTCCCATTTCCCATCTTTGTTGAATGAATCTGGAAAGGTAAAGATCGGTTTATTAAAAAATGGCATGACTGCACCATTGGGCCTTGTAAGAATAGATAAGAGAAATGTTAGCCTCACCAATACATGCAGCTTCGATGCTGCATGTCAAGTCATTGCTGCAGCCTTGAGTGATAGTTATTCATATAGAGAGGCACTAGACTCAATCCCCGAGATTGCAAACTCAATTTTTGGCGTTGCCAAGGATATTGCAACGAAAGGGGCAAACAAATTAGCTTATAGAAAAAGGGCTAATATTTTGTATAATTCATTCGCAAATGAAATATTAGCTGGTGGAGTACACAGAGTAGATTGTAGCTGCGACTGCTCGAATTTGATGAGAAAAATTTGCACAGTTCCATCAGTAATTGAGGAGGTGATGTGCTCCTCAGAGTATTGTGCGAACCAATTCACTGAGAGAAGACTGTCAGTTTTATCAGTGGTATTCGACAGAGCTGCGGATGAGTGCTTCAGGAGGCTGAGTGGATATTTGGAGGATGGAGATATCGAGGATCAGCATCTATGTTTGATGGAATTGGAGCTCCCCTCAGATAAGAACGACGTGTCACCAAACGCCTTCATATATGATGCAGATATATCCAAAAAGGTTAGTAATAAATGAAGATATTTATCTCGAATATATTAATAAAAGAATCTTACATATACATAGGGCTAAAGACTTGTTTAGAAAATTAACTTGAGATAACTGAAATTTGTAGAAGTGTCTACTTACCGTATTAGGATTATCCTATACATTCATAAAACAAGTAATATATTTAAATCTTTGTAAAATGAAAAAAATCTTTCAATTGGTGAACAACACTTAAGTATTTAAAATGTATGAATGGTACTAAGAATGTATAAATGCAGCCACCAATCGGTAGAATTCATTTAAGTAGGAAAAAAATAAAAATTGAAGTACCCTTTTTTTAGAATTGTTCACTCAATTCAAAGAATTCGATTGTCTGCTTCTTCAATAACTTTAAAGAAATGGTACTCTGATTTTAATATTTCATTTCTATTCAAGAGTAGCCCTAACGAAAAAAGACAAGTTCATTTGGGTATTTTGTGTGAGAGTACGAGAGGGCGTGACATAAATATGAGTGAGTGCATGCATGTTTTAGTAAACTATATAATTTATTATTTATTTTAGTGATCTCATACTGATTTTCCTACAGGCCTAATGAAACACATCTATTGCTTAATTTTTTGAATGTTTTTTGACAAAATAATATCCATATACAGGTATTTGTATTACATTGAATTCTGGAAAAGTGATAGTGTGGACTTATTAGTTTATACTGTGTTACTCAGAACTTTGAAAGCAAACAATAATAATCATCATACAAGTACTTTAATGCTATCTGAAATTTAGATTATTCTTGAATTAGTGGCTAAAGTTGGCATTGAATTGCTAAACTGAAATGAGGCTGAGAAATTGTTTAATTTTGGAACACTAAATTTTTCACTTTTCAATTTCATGGTAATTTTTTAGAATTAATATTTCAATTGTTCGTTTTATTTGGATTGGAATAAAATTCATAATTTTATAACTATATCAGCTACCACATTCTATACATCAACTGCCTACAATTTATCCATTTGAAGTTACATTAATTGTTGACAGATAATGTACTTTCAAAATTCGTTTTACAGCTTTCTATTATTTAAGATGAGAGCTTATTGTGTTTCCTATATTTTTTAAATACTGATGGAAAGGAATATCAAATTAAATCCAGAGAAATTTGGTACTAGTTAATGTAGAAATTGTATTAAGTTAACAATGCATGGATGAATTTTATTATGATAATATGAGTAGAATGTGGATAATACCGTATAGATGATTATTTAAATTTTCAAGGGACCACTATGTTCTGGATTGACTAGTCGACGAGCACGAAGTGGACCTCATCTATTCATAGAGGTCATTGGAAGTGAGGAGAACCTTCCGGGTGACGGAGGTGACGTTGGAGTGATGGAGGTGGTAAAATGCTGTCTAAAAGATGTGCGAACTGAGTTGGTCTACAAGGGAAACAACTACACCCTGCGAGGGATTGTCACTTTCACACCGCCGGCACGCACCACCGATATTGGACACTTCCAGGGATATGCAAGAAGATGTGACTCAACATGGGAGGTATATGACGACTTGAGAAACAAAATTTCAATAGCAGATCCTAAGTCAGAGATAAATATTCACCTCGTTTTATATACCATTTGAAATTAATGAAACTTCTTCAAACAATTGTCAAATATTATGATGTCACTATTATAAATGACAAACTTCATAAATAAACTAGCTCAGACAAATACAATATTATTTTTGTATACTAATGAAAAAATAAAATTAGCATCCTAAAAATACTTATAAATCAAGAACTGCCATTGGAGATAATTATTGTGCATAATACTGTTGTAGGTAGAAGGACTTAGGATGAACATAGCGAGATATCAATAATTTATTATTGCAGTATATTTTCGATATACATGAATAAGATGTACCTGCAAAATATAATAATGTGGGGCTTTGCTATTTTTCAGAAATTTAGGAATAATATTATAAGATCTGTATAATTTGTACAAAAGAAAATTTTTTAATTATTGCTTTAAAATTTGTACATAACTTTGTAACATTGTAGTTATATAGTATAGACTTAGCTTAATAAGATTATAAATGATAGGTATTCATCCCCCATATGATATTTATTATTGTAAACCTAGCGGAATAATAATGTATTATTGCAGTACTTTTTTGACATTCATGAATACCTGAGTACCTGCACAATTTCATAATAATTAGGACTTTGCTATTTTTCAGAAATTTAGGAATAATATTATAAAATCTGTACAATTTGTACAAAAAAAATTTAATTATTGCTTAAAAATGTGTACATAACTTTGTATCATTGTAGGTATATAGTGTAGAGTCATCCTAATAAGATAATAAATGATATTTATTATTATAAACCTAGTAGAATAATAATGTATTATTGCAGAACTTTTTTGACATTCATGAATAAGATTTACCTGCACAATATCATAATAAGTAGGACTTTGCTATTTTTCAGAAATTTAGGAATAATATTATAAAATCTGTACAATTTGTACAAAAGAAAATTTTTTAACTATTGCTTTAAAATTTGTACATTACTTTGTAACATTGTAGGTATATAGTTTAGAGTTATCCTAATAAGATAATAAATGATAGGTATTCATCAATGAGATTAACCCCTCATGATATTTATTATTATAAACCTAGCGGAATAATAATGTATTATTGCAGTACTTTTTTGACATTCATGAATGAGATGTACCTGCACAATATCATAATAAGTAGGACTTTGCTATTTTTCAGAAATTTAGGGATAATATTATAAAATCTGTACAATTTGTACAAAAGAAAATTTTTTTTATTGCTTTAAAATTTGTACATAACTTTGTAACATTGTAGGTATATAGTGTAGAGTTATCCTAATAAGATAATAAATTATAGGTATTCATCAATGAGATATCCCCCATATGATTTTTATTATTATAAACCTAGTGGAATAATAATGTATTATTGCAGTACTTTTTTGACATTCATGAATAAGATGTACCTGCACAATATCATGAGTGGGACTTTTGCTATTTATCAGGAATTTAGGGATAATATTATAAAATCTGTACATTTTGTACAAAAGATAAAAGAAAATTTTTAATTATTGCTTCAAAATTTGTACATAACTTTGTAACATTGTAGGTATATAGTTTAGAGTTATCCTAATAAGATAATAAATTATAGGTATTCATCGATGAGATTTCACATAATATCAATATTATATCTCAGATTTCTATTGAAAGTTTAATTTTCAGTTTGAAATTTATATGAACACTTCGTCAAATTGCACTGTCATTGTGAGTAATTTATTTAAATGTAATCACTAAGTAATTGTTAATACATATAGATTTTTTTGGATATATACCTATTTTTCCGTCTTTTTAAACATAATTTATTGCTCGACGGCAGCATTCTGTGAACTTTAATTACTATTCCCAATAAGGAAAGATAATCAGCAAGATTAAAAAATAAAATATAACAAGACAACATACATAAGGAGATCTCTGTACAGCATAATGATGTATAAACATACAATTAATAAGAAAAATGTGTCTTAAAAAAGTGTTTCATAAAGTGGAAAATAGCTTTCTTGCCTTGGCTTCTTTAGAACTATTCCTATAAAGTGATTTTGCGTAGTTCTAATTGGTTTTACCAACGTTTCAAATGTTTCACCTCAGAATGTTATGCCATATATGGCACATTTGAGTGTACCAATGCATATGTATAGGCTAGATTTCTTAATACTTTTTCTTCACAGAAGTTTCGCAAGTAATAAAATTTCCTGATTGACATAGTCATCTTATTGTGCAATTTATTAATTTGGTTATCCCATCTTATTTTCTCATTAAAGATTAACCCAATATACTTGAACTGCTGAACTTTTTCTATTTCTCGGTTACGATAAATCAAATTGAAGTCGAAATCGAACAGTCTGGTACTAAAATTTATATACGGTACTTTGTTTTACCAACATTTATTTCCAGCAGCCCAAGATCCTGAACTACCTTTTGTAAATATCCAGAGGATTTTGACCAGTATAAAAAATAGCTATGCAGAAACATATCCATTGAATTTTCTATACTAATAAATCATTGATGAATATCAAATGTGTGTGTAATCATGAATGAGCAAGGATTCCCTAACACAATATTAATTACACTAACCACTTAATTATTTATTATTGAAATTATTAGAAAGTCAGTGGTATAAAAATTTATTATTACAGTCCTTTTCAGATATTCATAGATAAGATGTACATGCACAATATCATAATAAGTAGGCCTTATAGGAATATCCAGTAAATCCACATTCAGGTCACACGTTGATTGATGTAACTTACCTCTAAATATTGGGATTTTTTATATTGATAATGTAATTATTATTAAGATTTTGTAATGTCTTCCTCAAAATGTCAAGATCATAGTATCATAATATAAGCTGATGAATACGAATTGTTAATTGTTTAGGTATGAATGATATTTCTGATGCTTTTGTACATCAAAAACACATGTGAGTTTTTTGTTACTCACATCATAATTTGCTTAGAATCAAAACTATTTCAATATATAAGTGCCTTAATGAGAAACGATAGTTGATGGTTTTTCAAATTTTGAAAATATTATAATAAACTTTACATTGAAACATTGGGAAAAATTCTTTTTATTTACCATATCAAATTTGAATCCATATTTGCAAACAATATCAAGGTGTATTGTTATTTCTTAGTGATAATCTATGGTGATCTATGATATTGGTTGGTCACCCTTTTTACTTGTCACTTCATATAACTTATTTTTTATTCTTTTACAAATTGCATTGTTTGTTTCTGATGAAAAAATGATTAAATCATCAAATTTTAAATATTAATAAGAAAAAAATTGATGATTTATTGGTATTATTTTCCAGAAAGTATATTATCACTACTATTATAATTCATGATTATTATTTGAAAAGGCTATTGAATGACAATTAGATTATTGAAAAATTCCCGGGGACCCTTCCCCCAATGGGTGTTGCAAGCTAGAAGCTAGCTAGCCCTACCAACTTTAAAAGTCCAATATCTTCATTAAATTGATAGCACAAAATAAACTTTTTTCAGCACAAAACAGCACAATTTGAGCACTAAATCCTTAGATATGTTGATTTATTTGTGCTGTTTTGTGAATTGGTTTGTACCATTTTGGGTGGTGCAAGCGTGAAGCCAGCCCACCCACTTTCAAAGTTGAATGTCTTCTTTGAATTATTGATAGCACAAAATAAACTTCTTACAGCACAAAGCAGCACAAATTGAGCACTAAATCCCTAGATATAATGATTTATTTGTGCTGTTTTGTGAATTGATTTGTACCATTTTGGGTGGTGCAAGCGTGAAGACAGCCCGCCCACTTTCAAAGTTGAATATCTTCTTTAAATTGATAGCACAAATAAAAATTTTTGCAGCACAAAACAGCACAAATTGAGCACAAATACCCGCCTATCTAACCAATGCTTTTAACATGACCCCAAAACAAAACACGTCACGTGACCTTGGGAAGTTCCAATCCTGGTCTTCTGATTGGCTCGTGGCAGTGAACGAGATCAATCGATCCGGATCATTAAAGTGATCCGAACCTACCATCAATACTATTCATTGATATAGAGAATAAGATTAAGAAGAGCGAAGTCCACTATGATGCCACTGCGCTAGTGTAGCTACCAGAAATTTCGGGCAAGAAATCGGGTATTTGTATTCGCTGTGTAGAAAAAGAGCCTTTTTCAAATGATAATATTTCTTTATTGAAGCAATAAAAAATATTCAAAGTATGGTAGTTTCATGCAGTGCTTATGGATGTACGAATCTGCATGCACCAGATAAAAATATTTCTTTCCATACATAAGTATTTAGATATTTTCATCGGTCATGTTTCATGCAGGCTAAGCCTAGTGCCAAATGATCGTTTCAAGGAATATTGTGCTTAGGTTGATTCATTATCATTATTTGCCAAGTAATAAAATATAAGTTTCGGTAATATTATAATAATATTTTATTTCCACGGATCCAATATAGGTATCCATATTCCATTCCATTAATTTGTCTTATATTGTAATATTTTGTGAACTATGAAAATATTGTTTGCTAAATTTGTATTATAAAAAATATTATTTGCTAAAATTGTCTATAAATTCTTCATCATTGCTATTGTTTTATTTTTCCCGTTCTTATAATATGTAGTTATTTATTATCTTATATTAATATAGGAGTATAGAGTATAGTTAGATACCTATACTTAAGTTGCAAAACGAATGAGAAACAGTTTCACGGAATATTGTGATAATGGTTAATTTATTATCATTTGCCATCTAATAGAATATACAGTAATATTAGCGATCTATAATTTTTGTTTGATTTTTCCCATTCTTATAATATGTAGTTATTTATTATCTTATATTAAATATAGGAGTATAGAGTATAGTTAGGTACCTATACTTAAGTTGCAAAACGAATGAGAAACAGTTTCACGAATATTGTGATAATGGTTAACTTATTATTGTTTGCCATCTAATAAAATATACGGTAATATTAGCGACCTATAATTTTTGTTTTATTTTCTCCGTTCTTATAATATGTAGTTATTTATTATCTTATATTAAATATAGGAGTAGAGTATAATATTGGGGAGTCCGATCTCATTGGGGAGTCCGATCTCACTAGGCATCAAACCTGCATCCTTGTAGAAACCAATCTGAAATTCTGAAAACAAACCAATAGAGTATAGTTAGTACCTATACTTAAGTTGCAAAACGAATGGAAACAGTTTCACGAAATATTGTGATAACAGTTAATTTATTATTATTTGCCATCTAATAAAATATACGGTAATATTAACGTTCTATAATAAATGTTTTATTTTCCATATCCTAAATACATGGTAATAGGAAAATATTGTAAAAATGAGATTCATTTGCTAATAGAATGGATCAAAATCTGTAGTGAGGTAGGTTCACTAATTAGATGTTTGGTCGAGTTAAAAATAATGTTCAATGAACAAATCATTGTATCATAAGGTAATGGAAATGACGAAAAGTTGAAAAAAAATTATATTGAAATCCATCAAGTATTTTTTTTTTTTTTTTGTTATTTCTATTAAAACTAGTCACTAGGACTAACCATTAATTTTGTTTTGTTATTTCTTATCCTAAATTAATTTTTTATTGCTAAAGTCTTCCAGTGAAGCCTACAGTTCCAATCTATAATTTCACTACTTTAAATTATTTCACTACACTTTTATTCAATATACTTTAATCACTCCACTAGCACTACACCAACTCGAAGGGCTTTGTTCTCTTCAACCTCCTAGTGAGTTCAGTGTTGTCTAGTAGTTGGATGACTTCGGTGTTGTCGTGTTGATGAAGACGTGACTCATGATGATGGGCTGCCAATCGTCTTATCTCACAGGTCACATAGGGGATTTGCAGATCTCGGTGCAAATCGCTGTTCCTTATGTACCAGGGCGCATTCACCATGTTCCGCAGTACTTTGTTTTGGAATGTTTGAATCTGACTGATGTTAGATGTTCTAGAGCAGCCCCAAAGCTGAATTCCATACGTCCAGACAGGTTTTAGAATTTGTTTGTAAATCAATAACTTGTTGTCCAATGAGAGTTGTGATTGACGGCCCAACAGCCAATAGATTTTACTGTATTTGAGTCCTAGCTCGCTCCTTTTCATCTTGATATGCTCTTTCCATTTCAACTTGGCATCAAGAGTCATTCCAAGGTATTTGCTGTGTTGCTGTGTGGTACTACATTCCCATTCAGATTTATTCGAATCGGGTCATTGATAATTTTGTTTGTGAAGTTGATATGAATAGACTTCATCTCATTTAATCGAATTTTCCATTTTTTGGTCCAGTCACTGAATCTGTTGCTAGCATTCTGTAGTTTTGTGGCTGCTTCTTGTACTGTTTCCCCTTCTGCCAGTATTGCAGTATCATCAGCAAAAGTAGCTATTGTCACTGCATCCAATTCAGGAAGATCGCTTGTGTACAGCACATAAAGAACTGGTCCAAGAACACTACCCTGTGGAACTCCAGCCCTTATTTCCTTCAATTCGGAGACGTCGTCACCTTGTTTTACTCTGAATAATCTGTTGTTGATGTATGATTTTAAAAGTTTTACAAGTTGAGTGGGGAGAATTTTATGAAGTTTAATGATCAGTCCTTCATGCCACACTTTGTCAAATGCCTGTGCCACATCAAGGAAGATTGCTGAACATATCAATTTTTTCTCTAATGACTTCTCTATTACATTGGTGATTCTATGTACTTGGTCCAGGGTTGAGTGCTTCTGCCTGAAACCAAATTGATAGGTTGGTATCAGATTCCTGCTACTTATGATGGGAGTCAATCTCTTCATTAGCAATTTCTCAAAAAGCTTTGAAATTACAGGTAGAAGAGATATTGGGCGGTATGATTTTGCTTCTTGAGGACATTTCCCAGGCTTTTGCAACATAATGACTTCTGCCACCTTCCAAATTGTAGGAAAATGCTGTAATCGGAGTGATGCATTGAATAAGTATGTTAGCATGACAATACCTTTCCTTGGAAGTTTCTTCAAGATTTCACCTGTAATCAGATCAAACCCAGGTGCTTTTTTGGTATTCATATTATATTTTATTTCTTCTTGAACCTCATTTATAGAAACTGGATCAATCTCTGTATCTAAATCATCCATTATATCTTCTTCAGGATCAATTTCAGATTGAATGTTGTTTGGTTGGAAGATTTCTTCTAGATGATTAGCAAATAAATCTGCCTTTTCTCTGTTATTTCTTGCCCAAGTACCATCTGGTTTTCTAATTGGAGGGGATTGTAATATTGGCTGCTTAATCCTTTTGTTGCTTTCCATAATGATAATCTGTACTGGCATCAGCTGTCAAATTTTGAAGGTAGTTATTAATGGATTCCTCAGTTAGTTTCCTTATCTCTCTTCTCAATTGTTGTGTTCTGTTATTCAAGATATTTTTGTGAGCAGGATCACTAGTTTGTTGCCATCTTCTTCTTGCCCTTCGTTTTTCTAAAACAAGTTGTCGAATCTCCAGAGGGTAATTGCATCCTTTTGTTTTCCTGGTATATTGTCTGGTGTTTTTCCAGGCTGATTTCTGGATTTGCCACATGAAATTTTCTGCGGCTTCATCTAGCTGCTCAGTTGTTCTAAGTGGAATATTCAAGTTGATTTCATTCTCCAAATCCACTTTAAAAGCTTCCCAGTCTGTTGTTCTGTTGACTAACATTGGTCTGTCTTCTTTCTTTATTATTCGTTCACTAAATGTGAGAATTACAGCTGAATGATCAGAATCCAGGTCAAAGCTCTCTTCGATGTCGATGAAATTACTGGATATTCTCTTTGTTATGAAGAAATCTAGAAGATCTGGAGTTTTATTCAAATCTGTTGGCCAATAGGTAGGTGTCCCTGATGAATGGAATTCGCAGCCCAGCTCCTGGATAGCCTCTCTGAGTTCTTTTCCTTTGGTAGTCGTGAGTCTTGAACCCCAATCCTTATGCTTGGCATTAAAATCTCCACCCACTATGAATCTATCTCCAAGCTGATGAAGAATATTTGTATAATCATTTTTCTTTAAATTGTAACGTGGTGGAAAATATGCAGCTCCAACAAGTATTTTCTGGTTGATGGACTCTATTCCAACTACAGTTAGCTGTATTTCATTACTTTGAATACTGAAGTCTTCATAGTGTTTAATACTCTCCTTCACTATTACAGCACTTACACCTCTTGCTTGATTTTGAGGATGAATAGTTTCGTAAACATTATATCCATTGATTTTGAAGTGAGTCTGCTCAGTTGAATGGGTTTCAGAGATGAGGCAAACATCTATATTTCGTGTCTTTAGAAATATTTCTATTTCTTGTTTTCCATTATTATTGATATTATTTATTCCATTGGCATTCCAGGATACTTAAGTTGCAAAACGAATGAGAAACAGTTTCACGGAATATTGTGATAATGGTTATTTATTATCATTTGCCATCTAATAGAATATACAGTAATATTAGCGATCTATAATTTTTGTTTGATTTTTCCCATTCTTATAATATGTATTATTTATTATCTTATATTAAATATAGGAGTATAGAGTATAGTTAGGTACCTATACTTAAGTTGCAAAACGAATGAGAAACAGTTTCACGAAATATTGTGATAATGGTTAACTTATTATTGTTTGCCATCTAATAAAATATACGGTAATATGAGCGACCTATAATTTTTGTTTTATTTTCTCCGTTCTTATAATATGTAGTTATTTATTATCTTATATTAAATATAGGAGTAGAGTATAATATTGGGGAGTCCGATCTCATTGGGGAGTCCAATCTCACTAGGCATCAAACCTGCATCCTTGTAGAAACCAATCTGAAATTCTGAAAACAAACCAATAGAGTATAGTTAGTACCTATACTTAAGTTGCAAAACGAATGGAAACAGTTTCACGAAATATTGTGATAACAGTTAATTTATTATTATTTGCCATCTAATAAAATATACGGTAATATTAGCGTTCTATAATAAATGTTTTATTTTCCATATCCTAAATACATGGTAATAGGAAAATATTGTAAAAATGAGATTCATTTGCTAATAGAATGGATCAAAATCTGTAGTGAGGTAGTTCACTAAATTAGATGTTTGGTCGAGTTAATAATGTTCAATGAACAAATCATTGTATCATAAGGTAATGGAAATGACGAAAAGTTGAAAAAAAATTATATTGAAATCCATCAAGTATGTCGAAAGATATAAGGCAATGAAAGTCGATGTTTTCCCATATAAGTCTGTCTGGGCGCCTGACTTCTTGCCCGATATTCATGGCGACGAGAATGAAGGAGGCATCATGCTTCCAAACGCTTGAAGGTATAGCTTAGTCATCTAACTATATATATATCAATGATACTATTACAATGCGGCGCTTCCTAACAAGATGGCGGATTTTGGCGTCAGGGTATAGCCAAGTTTCCGTACTGTATGTATACTGGGTTACTATATTTTAGGAATGTTCCGATATTGTGAATCTTCCGATATTCGATATCGATACGATGTTCAACTTCAATATCGATACAGCGATATTATCGAGCCAAGAATATCGATATCGGCAATATCGAATCAACGATATTGACAAATAACAATATATCACACAAATTTTATATTTTAGTTGTATTATACAACTATACAAATCACCATCCCAGATACCATTGATCGACAAAGTGTTTTAATTTATAATTCAAATTCATTCCATGGTTTGCTTGATTTGAAAAATTCAAATTTCAGATTGTTATTAATTCTTGCCCAATATTTTTTTCGGCAACTGGCAAGGATGGCAACACTGAGCACACACCTGTGAGCTGCCACCTTAGACCACTGAACTCTATACTAACTTAGTATAGAGTTCACTGCCTTAGAGTTAGAGTTAGAGTTAGAGTTAGACACAGCTCATTGTATATTCCATTGATATAGAGAATAAGATTAATAAGAGCGAAGTCCACTATGATGCCACTGCGCTAGTGTCGCCACCAGAAATTTCGGGCAAGAAGTTGGGTATTTGTATTCGCTGTGTAGAAAAAGAGCCTTTTTCAAATGATAATATTTTTTATTGAAGCAATAAAAAATATTCAAAGTATGGTAGTTTCATGTAGTGCTTATGGATGTACGAATCGGCATGTGCCAGATAAAAATATATCTTTTCATACCTAAGTATTTTTATATTTTCATCGGTCATGTTTCATGTAGGCTAAGCCTATAGTGAGGTCCACGTTATAATGACAGTGGATAAAGATAGAAGAATAGCGATGCCGATTCTCTGCATTAACTAATCATATTTTCTACACTGTCAAAAACATAAATGGCACCATTGTGGACCTAGAAAAGGATAGTGCCACTGGCTTTGTCGAATGATAGACAAGGATAGCAAAACCAAAGTTGATCAAATACTGTCATTATAACGTGGATTTCACTATAGTGCCAATATGATCGTTTACTATTGCTTCCTTACAGTTTGTATTTTGAGATATTTATTAAAAGACTTCATTAATAAAATAGTAATGAGTAATAAAATATAAGTTTCGGTAATATTATAATAAATATTTTATTTCCATAGATCCAATATAGGTATTCATATTATTCCATTCCATTATTTGTCTTGTATTGTAATATTTCGTGAACTATGAAAATATTGTATCCTAAATTTGTATTATAAAAATATTATTTGCTAAAATTGTCTATAAATTCTTCATAATTGCTATTGTTTTATTTTTCTCGTTCTTATAATATGTAGTTATTTATCATCTTATATTAAATATAGGAGTATAGAGTATAGTTAGGTACCTATACTTAAGTTGCAAAACGATTGAGAAACAGTTTCACAAAAATATTGTGATAATGGTTGATTTATTATCATTTGCCATCTAATAAAATATATGGTAATATTAGCGATCTATGATATAATTTGTTTTATTATAATTTTTGTTTTATTTTCTCCGTTCTTATAATATGTAGTTATTATTATCTTATATTAAATATAGGAGTAGAGTATAATATTGGGGAGTCCGATCTCACTAGGCATCAAACCTGCATCCTTGTAGAAACCAATCTGAAATTCTGAAAACAAACCAATAGAGTATAGTTAGTACCTATACTTAAGTTGCAAAACGATTGAGAAACAGTTTCACAAAAATATTGTGATAATGGTTGATTTATTATCATTTGCCATCTAATAAAATATACGGTAATATTAGCGATCTATGATAAATGTTTTATTTTCCATATCCTAAATACATAGTGATAGGAAAATATTGTAAAAATGAGATTCATTTGCTAATAGAATGGATCACAATCTGTAGTGAGGTAGGTTCACAAAATTAGATGTTTGGTCGAGTTAAAAATAATGTTCAATGAACAAATCATTGTATCATATGGTAATGGAAATGACGAAAAGTTTAAAAAGAAATATATTGAAATCCATCAAGTATGTCGAAAGATATAACACAATGAAAGTCGATGTTTTCCCATATAAGTCTGTCTGGGCGTCTGACTTCTTACCCGATATTCAATGGCGACGAGAAATGAAGGAGGCATCCAAAGACCTTAAAGAGATACATCTTTAAGGTCTTTGGAGGCATCATGCTTCCAAACGCTTGAAGGTATAGCTTAGTCATCTAATTATATATATCAATGGTATATTCATACTGAAAGTCGATGAAGCCAACATCTACAGCCAAATCCGCCCATCTTGACGTCACAGCAATGACGTCACGCATCGTAAATAAATTATAGAAAACTTTTTTGAGTTTTTGTGTAAGTAACTTTTATGTAACTTTTTTGAGTGTTTGTGGTGTTTAACTTACATTGTTGTTGAACAATGCATTGTTGTTAGCTTGGTTGTGACGTCAAGATGGGTGGATTTTGGCAGTAGATGTTGGCTTCAGAGGCTATACTTCCCAGCGTGTCTATTCTATAACTGGTCTAAGGCTGCAACACACTACTGTAGCGTCAATCTGTCAAATTAGATTTCACTCTTATTATTAATATAAGAGTGTGATAATTTATGATCCTAGTTTCTTATTGATACTTGAAATGACCTCAAATATCACGTTGATATCAGAATCAAAGCAGTATTTTCATATAAATATTTCAGTAAAAAAATGCGATATCAATAGCAAATATTCTTTTGATATCGACAAAAATATTTCAATATACGATAATATCGAAACAAGAATATCGATATTCATTGATATCGATAATATCGGAACATCCTTACCTACGGGTGTATACCATCTGACCGACCTAAAAACTGACCGACCTGCAAATTGACCGTCCTACAAACTGACCGTCTTGCAAACTGACCGTCCTGCAAAGTGACAGTTCTGTAACTGACCGTCCTTATGACGTCATAAGAACAGTCGGACTGCCATCAGCGGTGGGTAAAGTTGTTCAACTGGAGAGCTGGTCGACAGTCAAAAATGTAGACAAAAATAAACTTGAGTGGACTTGAACGATAGGATCGTTCCACGTTTCCACTCTGTATAAACTTTACACTTCACGGTTTAAAGGTTATGTTTATGTTAACACTGCTTACTGCTTAGTGCTTACATGCTTACAGTGCGTTATACATTTTATAATTATTTATTATTATTAGAACTCACTTCAAGTTACAAATCAAAGGTAACTGATTTAAAACTTAAAATACCTATATGAATATAATTTAA
This sequence comes from Nilaparvata lugens, assembly GCF_014356525.2. NCBI lineage: Eukaryota > Metazoa > Arthropoda > Insecta > Hemiptera > Delphacidae > Nilaparvata > Nilaparvata lugens. Next base: position 28,854,768 of record NC_052505.1, on the reverse strand, counting down.
AACAATACGTTACGTAGAGCTAGCTAATAGAAAAGTTTGAATCATTTTTACATTTATTTGTATTAAGGTCTAAAATAAATTATGTAGAAGACTATTTCAATCAACAGTTTTTATTTAGATAGGCCGTATGTATTGTAGCTACAATAATAAAGTAAATTCTTTGTTAGTAGTACGGCAGCTTAAAATAATTTATTGTGAAAAAAAATGTAGGCCTATTATGGAAACTAATCACTAACCTAATCACCGGTTTTACTTTCTTAATACATTATTCTAGTACATTTTTATCAGTAATAATTGCATTGCTTATCTTGTTATAAACTTTACAAAATTTCAATTAGATGTACCTTGTGTAATTTTCGAAATACGATAATGCACTTCAAATCGCTGATTTTAGCCTTATCTTTGGCGTAATTTTAATAGGCTATGTCACCGGTATTTGGAAACATTGCATTATTTAAAAAAAAAATGGAAAAATAGGTAAAGAATGAAATCGGGTGATAGCAATTCTATTTTTACTAAAATAATTATTACAGACTGATAATTATTACAAAATTTTGTTTGTAAAAGCTCTTGATTTAATAAAAGCATTATTATTGTTATTAAATGGCTATTTTTTATCACGGCTAAGTATTCGCTAAAATCTGGTTGAATTGATTATAAATGTGTACCGTAGGTATTACCTATAGGCTACCAGACTTGAGATAATCTATAGGTACCTTTTCTAATTTGATTCAAGAAAGTATCAATTGTAGCCAATAATTGAGAATAGACATTCGTATTTTAGAAGTTATCACATCATGTAATATTAAGAATAGTGAATTGTATTTGAGAAAGTATTAATTCAATTTGAGATACGGTAATGAGATATGTTAGTCAGAAATTTCTGTTGAAAATCCAGTTGATCTTATTAAAATTAAATCTGAATTAAAATTCATGCAAAGAATGCAAGTATGGAATGTGACGTTGGACAAGTGGAATATTTTCTAATCTTCAATTAACAACTTCCCATGTAACTTACATCTTACTATTTCTCAATTACAATTCACAATTCTTAATTACAATTGAAAGCTTCCCAAATAAAATTCAAAATTTGTAGAAATATTCATTTTCAAAAGGGTAAAAATATTATATTCAAAGTTAAATATACAGTATTTCTACCAATAAGAGTCAATCATACGTATTGGAAACTATGAGCCGAATCTGCAATAACTGGTTCTGAATAAACTGCTCGACTTGCCAGATTAGACATCCTATGTTTAATGAAAGTATCAGATAATTCCATAATTCATATCATAAATATTCTTAGTAATATTTAAGGCAGCTTTGCTACTATTTGGTGGTATTCGTTGGAAGGCTTTTCAGTGCCTAGCTAAAGATGCGTCTACACCAAAGTTATTAACAAAATTTTTATTTTTCCTTCCTTATAGATTCTATTAGATTGAACATACTGTAACTTATCATACAAATGATGTGCTTAGGTGTTTGTCAAGATCCGTTTAATGTAATAGAATCTATAAGGACGGAAAAATAAACATTTTGTTGATAACTTTGGATAAACGCAACTTTAGAAGAACCGACCGAGGTGATTATTGATAAACAAGTCATACGATGATCAAACTAGAAATATTTCTAGACCTTTGAAGCACTTGACGAGCCAATCCTGTTAATTTATTTATTATTTTACAAAGGCGACTTTGTAGAAGTATTTTAAGCCTAGGTGATGATGATGGGATGAATGATAATACAATGAAGGTAGAGTTATGAATGAATAAAATTATAGGTTATGCTATCCTCTTAAATTGATTTGAGTCATTTTTCAATCCAGAATAAAACTAAAAATTTTGAATTTGATTTGATTAAAAACCGAATATAATAGAATGATGACATTCAATAAACTCTCAGAACTTGAAAATATTGAGTTATTAAGAAAAATTTTGAACCAGAAATAAAACACAAACTAATTACGACATTTTTTTAAATCAGGCAACTTAAAAAACTTTTGTATTTCAAAAGAATAAGAGTTATTTTAAATAAATATCCTTATTTACAATATTGACTATTCAATGGGTAAAATTCAAAGTTCCTACTTTAGGGAGTATCTCTCATCTTCGAGTGCCTATTCCTACCAGACAAACTGAAACAAAAGTGGACATTGTGATGTTCATGAACATGGGACGTTGTCACAGCATTGCGTTTACATTGCAGGCTGATAAACAGGCAGTCTAGTCATAATAAACATGACCTAATAAATTCTATTTTATTTGGTTCAAAGGTAAGAGAAAATGTGTGGGAGGCTATGTTTTGGCTTTTAAATGGCAATATGTTACTACTGGCAAGCAGCTGGAGGAAATCATTGAAAATGCACGTCCACGATATAAAATCGATGTGTCTAAAGCTACTTCAAGTTTTGGTTGTACAATAAAAATTCTAACTAATTTTTATCGAACGTCCAAAGTCTAACTACACACACATCAATTTTTGAATGAACAATTTTTTGCCGTCCTTATAAACTCTACCAGGAGCTTGACAAACTCATGATCACATCATAATATATGTTTGTCAAATTTTGTTCAATTTAATCAAATTTATTAGGATTGCATAAAATCGTAAGTTCAAAAATTGATGTGTGTGTTACTAGACTTGAGACTTATTCACACAACATATTCCCAAACTTTCATAATAATTATTTGTCTAGTAGTTTCTCAATCACATATAAACACTTATTTCTCTTTTTCTTTAGGGCTTTTTTGTAATATGAATAGAAATACAAATCTCAGTACCCTTTTAAATTATTTTATCACTACATGATTTGGACATTAAATGCCATTTTCAAGTCTGAAGCATTCCGATTCATTTTCAAACTTGAAAATGGCATTAATGTCCAAATTAAGTTGTGATAAAATAATTTAAAAGGGTTCTGAGATTTGTATTTCTATCTATATTTAAACATTCATTTATATTTTCTATTTTTATATTTTATCCAAGTTGTATTATATTGTGTTGTAATTAAAAAATAAAGTGATAGATTTTATCAATTTAATAGTAAGCACTATTATTCACATTAGTCCAATTATATTTTCTTATGACTCTCAATATATTTCTTGAATATTCCAATGCTGTCTGCTGTACATTATAAATTTAGTCGAGTCAGATCTGTAATGCAGCATCTGGACAATGCTTCAACAATGATCAAGTCTGAACTTCCTTGTTGGACTAGACCCACAACAGTGATTTTTCATGTGAGGAAAAACACTACATCGAAAATTTGAAACAAATTAGTCACACAAGGTGTTTTTTTTAATGATAGAAATAAAAAGTCTTGATATTCTACATAATTTTCAAGTTGCAATTTATTTATTTATATATTAATACATTATAATATTTACAGATCTATCCTAATAATATTTCCTATCCACCTAATATTTACAACCTCTTCTGGAGATACGGACAACCTGAAAAGATGAAAATTAATTTTTTTTAAATCAGTTATTTGAATGAAAACAGTAATATTACCTAGTTTATGAGTCAGGAGTTCCTAACATCTTATCATCACATGTTTAAACTGATTGAACCACATCTGTAGATTATCAATAAATATTTAGGACATTTATATAATCATAGTAACATCAAACTAAAATGCATATAGAAAATGCATTCAAACATGGCTTACTTTAGATAATCTATAGTAGGCTGTGATACAAATCAATAAAAATGCATTTAGAAAATGCATATAGAATCCATAAAAAATATTTAATCGAGCATTAGCGAGTTTTTACTTTCAACTCAAGGCCAAAGTCGTTGTCCGTCGTGTGTATGTTCAACAATAACTTTTGAAAGATTTGATCAATCAACTTCAAATTTTGAACACATATTCTTCGACTCTTTTTACAGCTCAAGCTCGTTGGCCAACAAAATTTACCGACTCCTTCGTCCTTTTTCAGGATATAACAAATAACATTGAAATTGCTCAAGTAAAACATTTGTTGTGATTTATCATTAAGCCAGTTGAAGAATTCATTGCATGCAATTACTACAGTTTTTCCATTCATTCATAACATCAGCTGAGGCTATTTGGGAGCTGTCACACAGACAGTCCTTCATGGGCTGACACATGATTTCAGCTGGCTAATTTGCAACTTTTACATCAACAAACTGATACGGGTTGAGATATCAATGTGCGATTTTCTCTTGGAACTCTGTATTGAAATCATGTATCACATGATCATCTTCTCATTAAAAAAAAATGAATTTCGATTCATATGAGGGAAAAAGATGTTAAAGCGAAAGAGTAATTTTTCATTTCAAATAGGATCCTTTCAAATAATTCTTGTAAAAGAAATATTTAGCTGTTTTCATAATTTTAATCAACTCTGTATAATAAAAATTTGCGGGTTTCAAAAATTACAATACAACAGTTCATGAGTGAGTTCTCCAACCCAGGGTGTCACTAGTGCAGAGTTGGTAAAAATTATGGATACAGCTAAATATTTATTTCACAAGAATAATATTACATTAGGATTCATTGGTTATCCCATTTGAAATGAAAAATTACTCTGTCGCTTAATATAAATGATAATTTCCACATACTAAAATCAAGGTACAAGTAATATGTAACTTTTTGGCTGTCGACCATTGTAATGGTTATCTCGCCAATCTGACACTTACCTTCTCACATCACTTCATCCTCTCCAGCAATATCAAGAAGGAACCACTCATTCTGAGGCAGTGGCCTATTGACAATGTTTTCGACACCATGAGCCACTGCGCTCAGAAAGTGTGTAATTCTTATTTCTCCGTTGATTAAACGACGAATCGCCTTTTTGATATCGCGAGTAATCTTGTTTTCCCTTGGTTGGTTGACTGCAATGTCTCTATGAACTCGAATGATATTATCATAAGAGGTTTTCTCTATTGTTTGGAGACTTCCTAAAAAGCAATTAATTCAAAGCATATTACAAGAAAATTTTTAACAATTGCAAATGTCAAAGGACTTGAAATAACTGCTGTGCTCTCATCAGTTGAACCACTTTTTATTGATCTTGCAGCTGTGTATTTGATCAAGCATAAAAAATACAATTGATAATATTTTGTATGCAGGAATTTTAGTAATTTTAAGCCTATGAGTTTAAAGGTAAATCTTTGACAAAAATAAATTATTACTTCATCATCCACTATTATTCTGATCTCCTTTGCTTAATTTTAATTTTTAATGGTTCTGTGTTTGAGTTTCCTCGCTGTTGCAACCTAATTTTCTTAAAAGCCAATGATAAGTTAAATTGTAATGCACATTTTAATCTAATGTAATTATTCCAATTTCGAGGGCGTTTCATGATGTTATTTCAGTATTTCATGATCATGATTTCAGTATTTCCTAGTGGGGGGCATGCATAAGGTTACGTCGAGGATCAAAACTTCAAATGACTGAATAATCACATCTCCTCATACAGCTTGTTCATATCAGCTCGTCAAGGCGGTTAAAAATCATTTATCATGTCACTAAAATTTGTTGAAAAAATAGAAAATTTCTCCTTTAGTGTATTTTAGCCCATATTTTTCAATGCATAGAAAAATGACCAATTTCTATATTCAAAACTGTGTGTCTCGGTAACTCAAAATGATACTTGGTCTTGATTTGAAGAAAAGAATCTACTCTTTTATGTAGGGGAATGATTTTTGTAAAAATATAATCGTGAAGTAAGATACGTTTGTTTCAAAAAATCAAGAAATTTGCGATATTTTTCTCATTTTCACAGTTTCGAGTTTTTCGATAATAAACAGTAATGCAAGATCAATTTAAGGCAACTATGCTTATAGAGCATGAAATTTTCTCTCATTTGAGACCAATCGCAAGTTTCTATCATGTATTTTACTCGTTTTAGAGACTCTTTAAACAGTAAAATCGCAAGAAAAATTAGAAAATAAAAATCATCATTCAATTGGCTGTAACTTTTGAACGGTAACAGAAGTATAATTCATGGGAGTGAAAAGAGGAGAAAATTCATTACAACCTCGACTACTTTTTACTTTCCTTGCCCTATTACCATAGGTAAGGAAAGTATTGTTTTCCGAAAAAAATTAAGGTACCCCAATTTCTAAATTTCTATACGTTTTAAGGTCCCCTGAGTCCGAAAAAGTGGTTTTTTGGTATTGGTCTGTATGTGTGTGTGTGTGTATGTATGAGTGTATGTGCGTCTGTGTACACGATATCTCATCTCCCAATCAACGGAATGACTTGAAATTTGGAACTTAAGGTCCTTACACTATAAGGATCCGACACGAACAATTTCGATCAAATGCGATTCAAGATGGCGGCTAAAATGGCGAAAATGTTGTCAAAAACAGGGTTTTTTGCGATTTTCTTTAAAATGGCTCCAACGATTTTGATCAAATTCATACCTAAAATAGTCATTGATAAGCTATATCGTCAACTGCCACAAGTCCCATATCTGTAAAAATTTCAGGAGCTCCGCCCCATCTATGCAAAGTTCGATTTTAGATTTCCAATTATCAGGTCTCAGATATAATTTAAACGAAAAATTTCGAGTGGAAAAAATTGAGCATGGAAATCTCTTCAATTAATGTCCAGTAACATTTTCACCTTAAATTGAAAATAAGCTTGAAATTTGAGAAAATGTAATTATTCAATTGCAAACTTTTGGCAACTGTTGATTCTATTAAATATGATGAGATAGCAGATCTCGTGTGTATCCAGCGTTATTGAACTGTCACCAGCTGGCTCAGATCTTTGACTTGAGATGCGCGTTTGCACTAGCGTCAGGTGATCAATTTTCATAACGGCAAGGAAAGTTGTGTGAGTGCGCCACACCAGATTTTTTTATTTTTTATCTGAAGTTTTCCACAAGATACGCAACGTTGCTTATGCGAGACTGTGAAAATGGAGGAAATATCACAAATTTCTCGCACATTCAAAGATGCGTATCTTGTGGAACACTTTAGATAAAAAATCCAAAAATTAGTCCTGTGCGATCACTCAATTCATTGGAAATTTTATCATCTTTAATATCGTATAGAGAATGCTTTTTATCGTAAAATTCAAGGTTCTCGAGATTAAATGGAGAACTTGAAAAAAGTCCAAAATTTTGGTGGTTAAGTCGCCCTCTGGTGTGTTAGCAAATTTCAGATTAGAATTCAATGCCCCAAAATACATTTATAGAACCGTCGAAAAAACTTATTTCGGGGCTGTTTCCTGAAAAACGACCATTTGACTGGACTATGAGTTGTTATTGGTATTAATAGATAGAATTTACAAAATGTACTTGTTCAGATGATATCTTTATTCCAAAAACCAATCCATTTTTAGATACATTTTGTTCAACTTGTTTACTCGTTAACCAACTTGTGTTATTTATTACTCCTGTAATGTTAAAGTAAATACAACCTACAACACAACATCAGTGATAACCTGGTACAATAATTTATGATAATTTAGAATACCTAGACTTGCCGACATTATATTGTATGAATAGAATATTATTCCAAATTTGTATGAATGTTTCCCAAAATTGCTATTCAATATTCTTTTGGAATAAAGAATTATTATCAATGATAATTATTATTATCCAACTTTTTATAAGTAACCTTAACATTTAAAAGGAAAGCCTCCCTTACTTATCTTTTAATATCCTATTAAAATATTTGTCATGTAGTTTTTCCTGATATAATGTAGTACTTTGATAAACATTTGTACTGGTATATAATAATATTAAAAACTTTGATAATTGTTCCCTACTTTTCAGTCCTCCCTAACAAGAACGGGTGCACTGCTATCTCATCAAAATAATATCAAAAAGATACTTCATTTCTATTTTAAAAGAGATAAGAAACGATGGTATATATTTTTTACAATATTATTATGAAAACTGCATTAAAAAATGCAGAAAAATGCATTACAAAATTGGTTTCACTAAACCTAAAAGATTTTACAGCAGGTGCCTACAAATTTAATAATAAAATACATAAATAGAATGATATGCTAACTTTAACAATAAACTAAGGAAAAAAATCATGAAAAATAGGCTCTGTCAGTAAAAGGTAAAATATCACAAGATAGACCATACAAACGATAAAATTTACTCATACACATTGAGTTATTCCAGGTACTCATTAACAGAATAAAAAGCTTTAGACTTGAGCCATTCATCAACAGCAATACAAAACGTTTTCAATGGTAACTGCTTAACATTATCTGGTAGTAAATTAGACATGCAAATTTGTAGGTACTTATGACTCTTCAGAGTTTTAGTCAATCTAACTGTAGATCTAGTTATATCATCCTTATGTCTAATGTAATGTGAATGTACAGATATATATATAAGCCCTTTCTCTTCTGTTTTGTACCTTTCTATCTCCATTATGGCATTTGTTTTTGACATAAAAATTTTGCATTTGAGTAAAACATCACGTTTAATAAACGACTCACATCTCTATTCAAACAGTCGAAAATGTCTGGTAGTCTACACTATATTTTTAGTTGTAATCCTCGCCTGATAATTTTGAAAACTTATAGAACTCATCATCATCATCAGCTCTAAGAATTGAAATGTGTGACAAAAGCAGAAGGATGGGAAAGTCCTGTCTACCTGCCGTTCTACGAATGACAGGTTTTTGAAATTCTATTTCCAGTAACTTGCATTCAATTTCCGACATGTGTTTCAAACTCTATTCACTGTTTACCATCCTATCTTCTCCCTACCTGAACTTGTCATTATTTTTAGTTTATTGACCTTTCTGCTGAAACTAAACAATTCTGACTGTTGGCTTCTTATACACACTACATCTTGTATGTTGAAGTGAAGAGAGATAACTTTGTAGTTGAGAGGTCCAAAATTCGTTATAGAAAAAAATAAGCAGCCAAAATTCTGAAATGTCATGGGACAAGGTAAAAATATTTGTTGCTTAGAAGAATTTATTAAGTGGTGGCTTGTTATAGAGAGGCTCGACTGTATAGCAATTTGAATATAGTGTGCTTGTATATTCTGTGTAGCAATAGGCCTATATAGATGTAGTAAATAATATATAATAAAAATATAGGAACATAATTGACCGAGCAAAGTGAGGTCTAAGATTTAAGTCGACGGTTTTGCATTTCTCTTTATGTTTATAATTATGTTCCTTCGCATTTACGGCGAAACGCGGTAATAGATTTTCATGAAATTTGACAGGTATGTTCCTTTTTAAATTGCGGGTCGACGTATATACAAGGCTTTTGGAAATTTTGCATTTCAAGGATAATATAAAAGGAAAAGGCGCTTCCTTCATATGCCAATATTAGAGTAAAAATCAGACTAGAATATTATTCATCATAGATCAGCTGTCGAGAGGATTATAAATTGCATGCAATGACGCAATCAATTTAATATATCAATGTAACTTGAAGAGAAACAGCTGTTGTTCGATTAATATCATCGATTAAATCATCGTTGAATAAATGAATAAACGCAGGATCTCATAGGCCAGCTCAGCTAACAGAAAATTATGAGCTGCATAATCACGTCTCCGTGGTTGGGAACCCACCTGAAATTTCGATCCTAGCATAAGTAAAACTGCAGGTCTATTAATTGACCGAGCGAAGTGAGGTCTAAGATTCAAGTCGGCGGTTTGGCATTTCTCTTTATGTTTAAATGTTTATATGTTGCGCATTTACGGCGAAACGCGGTAATAGATTTTCATGCAATTTGACAGATGTTCCTTTTCAAATTGCGCGTCGACGTAGTCTATATACAAGGTTTTTGGAAATTTCAAGGATAATATAAAAGGAAAAAGGCGCCTCCCTCGTACGCCAATATATTAGAGTAAAAATCAGACTATAGAATTATTCATCATAAATCAGCTGTCGAGTGGATTATAATAAATTGCATGCCATGACGCATATCTCAATGTAACTTGGGAAAGAAATCAGCAACTGTGTAGACTATTGATTGCGTGACTCATTGAATGCAATTTTTATGCACTATTAAATGAACTATTGATTGCGTGCAATAACGCATGCAATTAATAACTAAAATACCATAGTATTGGCTCTCAAATTTTCTCTGCTTTGAACTCGGGCTGTCCTGTTGCCAGTATGTTTTGAAGGAGATTAGCTTTTGATGTTAGCATTTTTGATACACCAACCCGAACAGCCATTAGCCGATTTCACACCGATATCTTGCCGACACGACACACGACAGGATAGAATTTACTCTGATGGACAGTATATGAGGAGGCTGCGGTTTATAAAACTGCGCGAGGTTACTGTTCACAGAACTACTAGTATTATACTTCGGTCTAACCAAGTCTACACATATAATAACATAATAAGTTCTTGTTGATCGTTGTTCATGCTTGAGAATATTAGCAATTTTTGTAAATTCGATTGATCGATCCAGCGCATGTGCATTACTTCAAAGTATTAGCAATTTTAAGCTTAGGTTTCTCTGAACCACGCAGCGTTATTGCGGGTTCCGTCAACCGTGATACTCGAAAATCACGCGTGCGTGATAAAAAAAGCGGGTGTTTTCTCTGACAGCAACCTCGCAGCGCGCGATTATATTTTCAGTCATAGGCAACATAGATGTCCAACACGTCCCTGTAGCTAATGATCTATTAATGATTTTGTAAATGAAAACCCATTGAACTTTTTATTGACTGGGGATAAGAAGGGTTTTCTAGAATTGTGATTACCAGGCATCTGTTGGATAAAGATACCAAGTTTAGGGAATATTTTAGGCTTTCAATATATTTGTTTTATGAGGTACTGTTCTGTGAATAGTAGACCTCGCGCAGTTATAAACCACAGCCTCCTCTAATACTGTCCATCAGAGTAAATTCTGTCCTGTGCTGTTGTGTCAGTGGCGTATCCAGGGGGGATATGAGGATGTATCCCCCCCCAGCGAAATGAGACCTACATTTATTTCGTGGCCAATTCAGCAACTACTTAGTTAGCTTTCTTTATATTGTATGAGTCGAACAAATATCTAGGAGATGAGAGAATAGCACAATGATAATTATGAAACTATAAGCTAGACAGTGAATGGTCTAGTGTATATGGACTGAGATAGCATGAAAATAAAAAGATAGCACTTAAGGTGAGTCAATTTTGTTATTTTTCACCATCTATTATTTTGAAGAAATTCAATGTAGCTTATATTTTTTCAGAGTTGATCATAGTTTATTGAGTTTCAAGCATGTGGTTGAGAAGACAAGTATGGCCCCCATAGTAGTTCATATCCTTAAACAATGCACCAGCAGCTTCTTCTACCCTTAAAATTTCCCGGTTATGATAACGGGGGTAGCCTAATTTCCACCGTTAACAGGGGAGATACATCCCTGAATATTTGGAAAAATGGTTTTATTCCTCTCCCCTAGAAAAAATTCAAGTTAAAGAACTGAAGTAAGAATTATGAAAAATTGAACAAAACAGTTAATGAAAAGTATCTAATTATGATTTTGGTATTATTTATGCTTACTTTTTATTTTATTATTTTATACTTTTGTTTATAAAATTATGTATTTTCTTTTATTCGTTTTGAATATGTATTTGTTGTATGGCAGATAAATGATTTGATTTGAATCAAGTTGAAACCTTTCAAACTTAGAAGCTGCTGTTGTACTAATTATGAATAACCTACTATTTTTTGAATTTTCTAGCTCTTGCTCAGGATATATAGGAGCATTTGAATAATTGAACATTTTTATCCATATTATAACAGCTCTATATTATGAACATAGACAAAACATAGGCACTAATATAACTAGTAGTTCTGTGAACACTATATTATATGGTACCTCACGCAGTTTTCTCATCCACAAGAGTATCTGATGTCACCTGTTCTAGTTAATTCAGTTGAATCGAAATTCACAGTTGAATCATAATTATTACTCTTAAAAACAGTTATTTGTTTTCTCAAAGATCAAAAACTCACTTATCTTCTATCTTCTATCTATATATATAAAAGCGAAATGGCACTCACTCACTCACTCGCATAACTAAAAATCTACCGGACCAAAAACGTTCAAATTTGGTAGTTATGTTCAGTTGGCCCTTTAGAGGCGCACTAAGAAATCTTTTGGCAATATTTTAACTCTAAGGGTTGTTTTTAAGGGTTTAAAGTTCGTCTTTTAGCATGTATATTCTTCTTCTTCCAATCTCTTAATTATAATGAAATTTCCATATCATATGTTACTATAGAACTATAATCTAGATAGAGTACCTCTTCGAAACAGTTGTTAACTGGCAACTAAATTAATAATTTCGTCAGGTGGCATTAAGTTGAGTTGACTTTGTTAGGTTGGCACCAAGTTGAAGATTTAAATGCATTTATCGCGGAAAAATTGATTGGGCACTGTTACTTCAATCCTGGGATATTATGTTACTAGCAGTCAGGCTCGCTTCGCTCGCCATATCCGTTTAGCCAGCCGTTTAGTCTGGACCCCAGACTGGATTGTCCTAGCATATGATAAAAATGCCCAAATGAAAAATGCAGGCGAGCGAAGCGAGCCTGCTGATCTCATTCTTGGACGATCCAGTCGGGGGTCCAGGGGGCGGAGCCCCCTGGCTAGACGGATATGGCGAGCGAAGCGAGCCTGACGGCTAGTGGTTAATAAACTCAGTTCACGTTTGAATTTGTATCCCATATGATGATTTATCCAGTTTCGTGATAATCTTTCCATCTGACAAAGATATTTCTCAACTATTTTAAAATTAATTTTCTTGAATCAAGAATACTAGTAGTTCTGTGAACAGTAGACCTCACGCAGTATTCTCATCCACAAGTACCAGATGTCAACTGTTTTGAATGATAACAAACTCAGTTCACGTATGAATTTGTATTTCACATGATATAATTCATCCAGTTCCGTGATGATCTTTCTATCTGATGAAAATTAATTTTTTAGAATCAAAAATATTATAATTTCTCCAGCAATATTTAGGCTAGTTCATTTGTTTATTTTTATTCACCTATTAAATTAGTTTTTTTTCGAATGTGAGAATATTGATAGCCTACTGATGGGCACACATAATAATATCATGACTGCAAAACAAAATATTGAAACCAAAGACTTTAAAGCTGCGATTAGACCAAATTTATTTAAAAAATGTTAATAACTCAATCCTTTTAGATTATATTAGATTGAACATAACTTATCATACACATGATGAACATATGTGTTTGTCAACTTCCGTTCAATCTAATAGAATCTATAAGGATTAAGCTACAACCATTTTGTTAATAACTTTGGTGTAAACCCAGCTTAAAGATGCATACCTCTTTGATGTCTTTGATTGAAACTATAGACCTTATACAAATACAGTACCTACCTAATAGACTGGCTTCTCCACACATCTGTGTAATCACTTGTCAGCTGATTTATGATGAATAGTTCTATATAGTCTGATTTTTACTCTAATATTGGCGTATGAAGGAGGCTCCTTTTTCCTTTTATATTATCCTTGAAATGCAAAATTTCCAAAAACCTTGTATATACGTCGACGAGCAATTTAAAAAGGAACATACCTGTCAAATTTCATTAAAATCTATTACCGCGTTTCGCCGTAAATGCGCAACATATAAATATATAAACATTTAAACATTAAGAGAAATGCCAAACCGTCGACTTGAGTCTTAGAATTTCTTCGGCATTATTCAGTACATTTTTTCATCATTTTTTTCTTCAATCACCCATCAATTTTTTTTTTAATGTGAGAATATTGATACTGATGGGCACACATCATAAAAAATATTGAAACCCTATCTTATAAAAATAGACACGGCCAGACATCTGTGTAATGCATGCGATGAATAATCCACTTGTCAGCTGCTTGATTATGAATAATTCTATAGTCTGATTGATCCTATCTTCAAGTAGATGATATTATATATCGTGATATAAGAGTATGAAGAAATTCCTTTTCTTTTCATATTTTCCTTAAAATGCAAAATTTCAAAAAACCTTGTGTAATACATCGACGCGCAGTTGAAAAAAGAATAGGCCTATTCCTGCCAAATCTCATCGAATTCTATCAACACGTTTGGCCGTAATCGCGTTACATAAAGACAGACAGACAAAAGCAAATCGAGTTGAAACATAGACCTCACTACATTCGGTCAATAAGTTCTTTCTCTATTCTTATTCTACACTAATTTATTCTTACTCACTCTATAGCTTTGACAATCAATTTATTAATTCCATATCTTAATTTAGATGAAAGAAGAGCTTCAGAACTCTATGAGAAACATATTCACAAGATTTGATAATACAAATTATGTATATCTAAAATATAATAATGAAATAATATCTTAGTTTTTTTTTTAATTTTTATTATTATTCAACGATAGATTGCTATCTAGTCTAGAGACTAATGAGCAACTTTTTTCTGTCATATAATACTAATCACGGTATTTAGATGAAAATTCTTCTTCTATATACCGTGATACTAATAAATACTTCATACAAGAGAATCCCCCATAGGGTCTCCTATTCAAATTCTAATATTATTAGTGCTCTGCTTATGACTGTACTACATAGGTGGGTTTGACTCATTTCCACTGATCTGCTTTTCACTAGACACAAGACACTTGAATCAGCTCTAGACCAGTTCAAATGGCTTCTTCCTTTTGAGCCTCCTCACCAATCCTTCATTTTCCAGCAGCTGGATTGCTTTGATGTTGTCGTGTTGGTGGAGTCGGGCCTCGTGTTTCTCTGCATGCCTCTGGATTTCCCTGCGTACCAGGTCGACTTGCAGGTATCTGTGTAGGTCGCTGATTCTTACGTACCAAGGAGTATCAGCAATGTTTCTCAGTACCTTGTTTTGGAGGCGTTGTATGACTTTGATGTTACTGTCTTCGGTACACCCCCAAAGTTGTATACCATACGTCCATACTGGCTTTAGAATATGTTTGTACAGGAGTACTTTGTTTGGAATTGACAGGATGGAGCTCCTTCCAATCAGCCACCAGAGTCTCTTGTATTCTATTCCCAGCTCTTCTCTCTTCTTCTTAAGATGGACCTTCCAGCGAAGCTTTGCATCTAAGGGCATACCTTAGGTGTACCTGGCATCATTGGCAAATGGTATTATTTGATTGTTAATGGTTATTGGTATGGGTTGAGCCCTCTTCTTGGTGAAATTGATATGAACTGATTTTGCTTCATTGAGTTCAATCTTCCATTTTGTTGTCCAGTCTGCAATTTTTCTGAGAGATCTTTGAAGTTTTGCTGTGGCACTTTCAATCTTGTCATCTATAGCTAATATTGCTGTGTTGTCGGCAAATGTTGCTATTGTATTATTCTCGAGACATGGTAGATCACTTGTAAACAGAAGATAGAGAATCGGCCCCTTTAAAACTCCCTTGTGGTACTCCTGCTGTACTTCTCCTAGTCCAGAATAAGCATCTTCAAGTTTCACTCTCAAGTATCGTCCAGTTAAATATGAATGTAAGATGTCTGTGAATTGCTTTGGAAGTAACTTTTTCAACTTATTAATTATTCCTTCATGCCAGACTCTATCAAAAATTTTTTCTTCCAACGACCTTTTTATTAATTAAGTTTGTAGCATTTATATTTACAATCCTGTGTACCTGATCAATTGTTGAATGTTTTTTCTGAAGCCAAATTGATGATCTGGTATCATTTTTTTCCTTTCAATAATCAGAGTCAGCCTTTTAAACAATATTCTTTCAAAAAGTTTTGACATTACTAGACGAAAAGATATTGGCCGGTATGATGAGATGTTTTGGGGCTCTTTTCCAGGTTTTGGGATCATTATCACCTCAGCTACCTTCCACATACAAGGAACATATTTGAGTCTTAAAACGGCATCTATAATATTAGTTAATTCCACTATAGCCTTCCTTGGTAAATTCTTCAATACTACTCCTGTTATTAAATCAAATCCTGGTGCTTTTTTTGTATTTAATTTTTTATCTCTTTGTCTACTTCATCTAGTGTAACATGTCTGAACTCTTTGCTCTCCTGAAAAAATTTTCTTCAATTTCTAGCTCATCATGATTGTATGGTTGAAATGTGTTTACCAGATGATCAGCAAATGCTTGAACTTTTTACTTTTCTTGCCCTATTACCATAGGTAAGGAAAGTATTGCTTTCCGAAAAAATTAAGGTACCCCAATTTCTGAATTCTATATGTTTCAAGGTCCCCTGAGTCCGAAAAAGTGGTTTTTGGGTATTGGTCTGTATGTGTGTGTGTGTGTGTGTGTGTGTGTGTGTGGTGTGTGTGTATGAGTGTATGTGTGTCTGTGTACACGATATCTCATCTCCCAATTAAACGGAATGACTTGAAATTTGGAACTTAAGGTCCTTACAATATAAGGATCCGACATGAACAATTTCGATCTAATGCAATTCAAGATGGCGGATAAAATGGCGAAAAATGTTGCAAAAACAGGGTTTTTCACGATATTCTCGAAAACGGCTCCAACGATTTTGATCAAATTTATACCTAGAATAGTCATTGATAAGCTCTATCAACTGCCACAAGTCCCATATCTGTAAAAATTCCATGAGCTACAATTAATGTTCAGTAACATTTTCACCTAAAATTTAAAATTAGCTCGAAATTTGAGAAAATGTTATTATTTCAATTGAAAACTGTTGGCAACTGTAGATTCTATTAAATCATTCACTATGAAGAGATAGCAGACTTCGTGTGTCTCCAGCGTTATTGTCCTATCACCAGCTGGCTTGGATCTTTGAATAGTTGACTTGAGATGCACGCGTGAACACTAGCATCAGGTGATAAATTTCCATAACGGCAAGGAAAGTTGTGTGAGTGCGCCACACCAGATTTTTCTGTATCGTTTCTAGCCCATGAGCCATCCTGTTTCCTAATTGGTGGTGCATGCTGAATGGGTCTTTTCAATTTCGTGGCTGCCTTCCAGAGAGAGTAATAGTCAGTGCTTTCATCTCCTCTGTTAGATTTCTCGGATAATGATTCATTGATTCATTCTTAATTTGTTGGATTTCTCTTCTGAGCTGTTGAGTTAAATTATTAAGTTCCCTCTTACCTTGTAAAGTTCTTGTTTGTTGCCATTTTTTCCAAGCTCTCTTTTTCAGCTATCATTTCCTTCACTTCTGTTGGGTAGCTATTTCCTACAGTTCTTCTTCTCAGTTGTGAGGTGTTCCACCAGGCTGCCTGTTGCATGTCAATGACAATTTTTTCTAGTTCTCCATCAAGCTGTTCCAAGCTTCTCAATGGTACATCAAGGATTATTTTTCCTTCCAGCATCTGTTGAAATCCTTCCCAGTCTTTATGGGTATTAACAAGCGCTGGCCGTTCATTTTGTTTTTGTATTATAGTTTCACTCAGCTGTAGTAGAATTGGAGAATAGTCAGAATCGAGGTCGAAACTTTCCTCAATACTCAAGTAGTTGGAACTCACATTTTTAATCAAGGAGAAATCTATTAGGTCTGGAATTTTTTGCATATCTGAGGTCCAGTAGGTTGGTTTTCCAGTAGAAATGGCCTCACAACTGTACTCCATAATAGCCTTATAGAGCTCTCTCTGCCTTTCGTGGTTGTTGTTAAACGTGACCCCCAAAAACGTGTTTTGTATTAAAATTACCTCCAAGAATGAATTTTGTACCCAACATCTCAAATAAAGCTATGGTTTCTCCTTTCCGTATGTTATGTCTGGGTTGGCAGTATATAGCAAGTATATAGCAGCCACAACTAATTTATAAGTTCTTGTTTGAGCAGCTACACTAGTTAATTGCACTCTTTCAGACTCATATTTAATTTCTTCATGCTGTTGAATACTATCCTTGATGATAACAGCACTTCCACCACTGCCTCGAGCATGATATAAGTCTTATATCCTCTAATTCTAATGTAAGATTGTTCAGTGAAATGAGTTTCTGAAACTAAACAAATACCGTATCTATCTTTTCTAAATTCAAAACTGCTTCTAATTCTTGTTGCCGATTAAGGAGTCCATTAGCATTTCATTCAACTATCTTAAGTGTATCCAGCATTACAATTCAGAAAAACAATTTCTATCCTACTTCTCATAACGACTTTAAAGTCTGAGTAGATTTTTGCCCACACCATCCTCTACCAGAATTCCCAGTGTTGCTCTGGGCCGGCTAGACTCAGTCGGAGACTGGGGTGGGCCGCAGCAGGGGACAGGGTGCTTGGTGAGATGTCCGTCGATCACCCTCATTCAATTGTCGTTCACCCTCGTTCTCGGAGTCGGGGGGTTGAAACAGGGCCTTGAGGGCCTTATTGAAATGATTCCCTCTTTTAGGAGAGAGGGGCCGTGTTTTTGCAATGCCTAACAGGGTTGGGCGTGGAGAGACGGGAGTAGGAACAGTCTGGTATTCTCGGAGAATACAGTCTCCAGGACGGGAAAAATGTTCCCTATTTTTCCTGGATGTCCTCTTGCTATTCTACCTGGGGCTAGCAGGTTAGAGGGGTCCTAGAACCGGTTGTCGCTGGAAGTCACTGAGTTGCACACCTCAGTCACCGGCTCTCTCCAGCTGTCAGGATCGGGATCTCTGAGTCGGGAAAGGCGTTCCCAAGCCTTGCTCGAGGTCCTCTTGCTGTTCCACTTGGAATCAGCAAGATAGAAGAGCCCTGGAACCGGGCGTCACTGGCCATCACCAAGTCCAACACCTCGGTCACCGGCTGTTTCCAGCAGTCAAGATCGAGTTCTCCGGGTCGGAAAGGCGTTTCCAAGCCTCACTAGAGGTCCTCTTGCTGTTCCACTTGGAATCAGCAAGATAGAGGAGCCCTGGAGCCGGGCGTCACTGGCCGTCACCGAGTCCAACACCTCGGTCACCGGCTGTTTCCAGCAGTCAGGATCGAGATCCTCGGGTCGGGAAAGGCGTTCCCAAGCCTTACTCGAGGTCCTCTTGCAATTCCGATCCTCTTCGGAATCCTCCTGGGTCCTGTTACATTTTGGTCCAAAATCTAACTTGTCACAGGTCAAAACAGGCTGTCTGGCTGCCACGAGCCACGGAAGTCATCATAAGGGACTCGCCTTCTCGCCAGTGCCGTATCTCGATGCCTCACGCATCTTCCTTTAACTCCAGTTAAGGGAAGGCGCAGTTCGAAGTTGTTGAAGAAATGTAGAGGATGATCGTTTCATGAGTTGCACCCGCTCCCTAGTGGGAGAGATCCATAGAAATCGATAGAAAAACTCTATTGATATCAATATATGCTCATGGATATCAATATGTGCTCATGGATATTGTCGAAGTATGCTGTCATCGATTCGAGCCATGGGAGGATTGCTGTCCAACTAGGGGGCGAGTGAAAATGAAAGGGGAGACACACTACAATCTACCGCCTGATCTTCAAGCAGGGGGCTGCATCGTTGTTTTCACTCTTATAATATTGTCACTTCTAACCCACATGTTCCTGAATTATTCAATTTTATGCAACGCTCTATTCTCACTGAAAGGCAACTTCAAAGAATCGTTCATCAGGGATATATTTCTCATTTTGGTCTGGCCAGGCTCAAACGTTTGCTACAGTAAACCAAGACTGTACTGCCATCTGGCATCTGTCAGAGAATCTCAACACTTATGTTATTATATTTTTTGTTATTATAAGAATGATAAATCAAGTGCAAAGCACATTATCATATTCATAATCATTGCATGGGTTTAATATTTGAGAAATGAAATTTTTTTAAAAAATCTATAGAAAAATATGTTTGTTAAACTAAACAATATGGTGCCCAATAAATTATTATAATTCAATTATTATTATAAAAAACAGTATTATTAATCTCTAAAAGAAATAAATGAATATTATTTATTTGCATAAATGATAAAAAAAACATTTATGATTATCATATAATAATTATTCTTATGCCCAGCATGTCAAGGCAATTTTCTATTGCAACAAATGTTATGATTTATCATTCTTCTTATCATAAGTGTTATAAAATTGTATGTTATCCACTACTACTAAGTGAAAAATTTAGGAATAATGAATTCAAATGTTGTAATAAATATACTCAAGAAGGATCGTCCACAATTTATCAAGACAATTATGATAGAATTAATAAATGAACAAAACCATAATAAGTCATAATTTATTGGAAAATTGACATCAACAACTTATATGATAAATTGAGCTTGTATGAAATCTTATCTAATTCAAAAAGTATTAAAGCCTAATTACCATGGACTGCCAATATTATTATCATCATCAGCTACTACCAGAGTTAGTATTGTCAAATATCACCTTCAGGAACTTATAGAGCATAAGAACTAAAAATGCTTTGCTCATAACTTTTGTAATGGGAGCTATCTCCTGTGTCTCTGCACATTGTGCAAATATTCATGGTTATCCTGCGTGATATCATTATATTCTTGGATGTGCCAACGTGCAAATATTCATGGTTATCCTGTGTGATACCATTATTTTCCTATCTTGGAGTGCCTGTGTGCAAATATTTATGGTTATCCTGCATGATACCATTATTTTGTAATCTTAGATATTTCTGTTGCATAAGACATCAGATATCAAGTAGCATTAACTGTTCTGAGTTGTTTAAGGCGCATTGACCTGCAACTCATTAAGTGGGCTTTAAGCTTCACACTTGTGAGAAATACACATGACGACATGACTGTGATATTTCAATAATTTAATAATCGTTTATTTGTAATCCTGAAGGTGATAACCAGAGCTGTGATATTTATGTTTGATTATTGTTAATGTTTCAAGGTGGCAAAACGTCCTGATTTAAATTGTGTATTATTTTTATGGTAAAATATTGTCCTCACTAAAAATTGTTATCAAGCTTTCAATTTCTAGAAACCTTAATCAAGGGGGCGATGTCACGGCATATTTTCCAATAAAAATAGAAACAGCCTAAATCAAAAGAATTTTGAAAGTAGGCGCCAATCTCTGTGTTCATTATCTCCTATTTCCAATAACAGAGAGCGTTCCTTCCATACAGCTGATAGATTGATCGGCCAAAACCAAAATATTCTACAGATGATAATATTTTCCAAATTATTAAAAAATTAAAGTAATTCGAAATAAAATAAAATAAAATATCAAATTCCATTCAGCACCTATCCTATGTCCTTCCTTAATTTGGCAATTGAGTGTGACGTCACATCTCGGAAGTGCGGTGGAAGAGAATCTTATCTTATGAGGACTATATATATATCGGTGAGTTGATCAATAATATATATATTGCCAAATTTTCCTGCATATTCCATCACCACCACATGTGTAACTTAGGCCTATTAATTGATTGAGTTATTCAGAGCAATTACAAAATACAATGAACCTTTTAAAATAAAAAAATATGGAACAAATTTAAATTTATTCAATAAAAAATAGGCCAAAGTAGTAGTGGATATTTCTAAATTGGGATTTCAAGATTATAAACCCCAACAATATCAATAGAAATCCATGGATACCAATAGAAATCATGGTAAATACAGTCAATGAACTTATATTGATATCACTACAAGTTTAGTAATATCAATAGAAGTTCATGGATATCAATAGAAATCCATGGATACCAATAGAAATCACGGTAAATACAGTCAATGAACTTATATTGATATCACTACAAGTTTAGTGATATCAATAGGAGTCCATGGATTGCGGTAATTTTAAATGCAGTTTAAAACTGAATAATTTTGGCAGATTTTCAATTTTCCCGAAACAATGTATTTTTGATGACTGATTCGGGTGTAGAAGTGAATTTCCAGCACTTTTTGTCTCTTGCAAAAATCGTCTACACGGCACCGTTAACAATATATAGACCTTTTGCGGTAATTTTAAATGCAGTTAAAAACTTTGTAATAATTTTGGCAGATTTTCAATTTTCCCTGAACAATGTATTTTTGATGACTGATTCGAGTGTAGAAGTTAATTTGCAGCACTTTTTGTTTCTTGCAAAAATCGTCTACAGGGCACCGTTAACAATATATAGACCTTTTGCGGTAATTTTAAATGCAGTTAAAACTGTACGGTAATAATTTTGGCAGATTTTTTTTCCCGGAACAATGTATTTTTGATGAATGATTCGGGTGTAAAAGTGAATTTTCAGCAATTTTTGTCTCTTGCAAAAATCGTCTACAATGCACCGTTAACGATTTATAGACCTTTTGCGTTAATTTCAAATGCAGTTAAAAACTGAATATTTTTGGCAGATTTTCAATTTTCCCGGAACAATGTATTTTTGATGACTGATTCGGGTGTAGAAGTAAATTTCCAGCACTTTTTGTCCTATGTGAAAATCCTGTCAGACGTGCCGTTAACGTGCTACTGACGTTTAAAATTAAAAAAAAATTGGTTCATCATTAAAAATTCTGAAAAAATTCATGGACGTTTCTGTTCATATTATTAACCTTGTTCTAGAATTTAAAATGATTCCATTCAAAATTGGAAAAGTTATAACACTTTTTCAAATTAGATCACAGTTTATGAGGAAAATCATGCAGTATCTGGAATTACTCATACAGACTTTGAAATGATTTTTGGGGTTTCAATTCAAATAATAACAACCTACTATTTTATCGTTTCCAACATTATTTCAGTGTCAAGCACAAATGTCCCCCCATAAAAATCAATTATCTCCACCTGAAATTAGTATCAAATATTTTAATAACAGTAACATTGTCAATAATTTTGAAATTGCCACCATTACTATGGTATCGAATGAAAATATCAATATATTATCAATAATATTGATACTGTGAAATGGAAATATCAAAGTCTTAACAATTGATATATCAAACTAATTCTAACTTTTTTCCCGGGGAAAACTGATTTTATTGCATTCAAAAATGTAGAAATCAGGATTGTATTCTACTTTTACTTATTTAAACTATGTAATTTGAATAACACATTTCCAAACAAAGATGTAGATGACATTTGAGAATATGTAATTATTATCTATTGATGTATTGATAATATTATATCAACATTTTGGGTCTATCAATAAAATGATCATGATGACACAATGCACAATCACAATAAATTTTCAATTTTGCTAAGGACCAACGGTTTTTCGAATGAGTTTCATAGTCTGTAATTTTTGTGATTTTATCCAGGAAATATAGGTAAGTCAAGTGATTTTGTTTTTATTGATGTACTGTAAAATGAAAGAATAAATTTTATTATAGGTCTAAATACTTATATATTAAATGATAATCTTTTCGAAAGACTATTATAGGCCATGCATAACATAACCTTATAACACAACACTGAATACCATACTATTTAAGGCATAACTTAATAATAATAAGAGAAAAGCCTCTTGAATTTATCATTGCTGGAAATAAGATGATTATTATTCTAGGCAGACACATTCCAGGGTTATATGCTGGTACATATAAATTTAAATGTGTAACAAAACTTTTTATTTAGCCTACCCTAAGTAATTGAAGTCTCCACAAACTAAACTACACTCATGTTATTATAATGAACTTAATATCTATTGATATATGACTGTGGATTGATAGATTAAAATTTATTCAGTTGTTTTCTGGACTGGCAGGCTTTATTTAAACTTTTTCCAGCAAGCAATTGATTTATTTATTTATATTAACAGCTTTATATCTTATTCCAATTTAGAAAAACTATTGGTGTATAGTCCTCTCATTTTAGCAATATATATTTTATATAATAAGAAAGAGTGAGACTGTGTGTTTGCAACATGTGTGTTTTTCCAATTTTCTAGTCAAAAAATATTAAGTATTTGAAATATGTTTAATTATAAGTAAACTTTTGTTTCATCTCTGATAGGAGCTGTGGTGATGAAATTTTCCAACACAAAAGAAAAAGACATAGAAGCAGTATGGTAATCAAATACTGGCTGAAGTCTCCAAAAACTCGGTTTACCAGCAAAGAGAAATCTAAGTAAGTCTCAATTTTGATTAATTTAAAACAGAATATAAAGTCAAACAATTTTTTTCTATGGGTGATGTCCACATGAGCTCTAGGCTTGTGCTAATCATTATAAGTTAGTAATCATACCGAGTGAGTCATATGTAAGGGAACCTTTCAATAATTAGAGACTGTTGTTGATATAATACTGTAGCTTTCAGGATATTTACTGTCAAATACTCTAACTCTTGACGTGTGGTACAACTGAATTTCAACCCCTTCATAAGGGGTTGACTAGGTTCAGAATGTATAATAATGGTGACTCAATAGTTTTAACTGGAAATTTTAATGTAAACGCCTATTGTGTGGTACATTATTTTAAAGGGCTTTTTAAAACAAGAAACATAACTCAATTAAAATGTACTATGAAACTTGAATCCAAAACGGTGGCTGATTGAAGTTTCAGTTTGTAAAGAAATGAGGGGTTATAACTCAAATATTTTTAATGTAAACACCCATTGTGTGATACATCATTATAAAGGCCTTTTTAAAACTAGAAAGATTACATCAATAAAATCTATGATACTTTTTTCCAAAATGGCAGCTGATTGAATTTTATCAATTATTTCTTTGAAAACCAAAACTTCAATCAGCTGCCATTTTCAATAAAAGTATTATAGATGATTTTTATTGATTTCATCTTCCTCGTTTTGAGAAGGCTTTTAAGATAATACACGATGGGTATTTACATTCAAAATCTTTGATTTACAACCTCCAAGTCACCCCCTTATGAGGAGTTGAAATTCAGTTGTATGTCAAAAGGTGGAGTATTCAAACAATAACTTATCCTGGAAGTTACAGTATTATATCTACAACAGTCTCCAACTTATTGAAGGGTTGAAGACTGTGATGTTTTGAAAATAAATTCAATAATATCCTGAAACATATTATGTTACTGGTCAAATACTCTAACTCTTGACGTGTGGTACAACTGAATTTCAACCCCTTCATAAGGGGTTAACTAGGTTTAGAATGTATAATATGGTGACTCAATAGTTTTAACTGGAAATTTTAATGTAAACGCCTATTGTGTGGTACATTATTTTAAAGGGCTTTTTAAAACAAGAAACATAACATCAATTAAAATGTACTATGAAACTTGAATCCAAAACGGTGGCTGATTGAAGTTACAGTTTGTAAAGAAATGAGGGGTTATAACTCAAATATTTTTAATGTAAACACCCATTGTGTGATACATCATTATAAAGGCCTTTTTAAAACTAGAAAGATGACATCAATAAAAATCTATGATACTTTTTTCCAAAATGGCAGCTGATTGAATTTTATCAATTATTTCTTTGAAAACCAAAACTTCAATCAGCTGCCATTTTCAATAAAAGTATTATAGATGATTTTTATTGATTTCATCTTCCTCGTTTTGAGAAGGCTTTTAAGATAATACACAATGGGTATTTACATTCAAAATCTTTGATTTACAACCCCCAAGTCACCCCCTTATGAGGAGTTGAAATTCAGTTGTATGTCAAAAGGTGGAGTATTCAAACAATAACTTATCCTGGAAGTTACAGTATTATATCTACAACAGTCTCCAACTTATTGAAGGGTTGAAGACTGTGATGTTTTGAAAATAAATTCAATTTTAATATAAATTATTGTTGTTTCACCATTTTATTAAAGCAAAAATCTCCCTATTGGCCATCCAGACATTTATGGTTTTTTCCCATTGGTGATGCAAAGCTAATACAAGCAAATGGCTGATACAATGTCCAACAGCTGAAAAAAGAAGCTTACATGAAACATTTTTGAAATTTGTCAGCTGTTGAATGATTACAAATGAAAATGAGCTTTCTTTTTGTAATTATAGTGTCCAGCTGTTAGATTGCATTTATATCACTACTTACTAGGAAAAATCCATTTGTCTGAATAGGACTTTATAGTTGAATTTAATTTTTATTCAGTTTTGTGTAAAATTATTGTAAAGTTAGGGTAGAGAATTTACTTCACATTATATTGTGGTTATTCACAAGTTTTATAAGATTTATAGTTTTTCAATGTAAAAATAAAGAATTGAAAAGGTTATTTATTCAGAATAATTAAGGTAATCCTTCTCCATCTTTTCACGATAAAATATTGTAAAAATGTATTTTAAAAACGTTATTTTCATGTGAATTTTTGAAAATTTTCATGCGAAAGAAATGACCAAATGTGGGACAAGAAATGTATAAAAAACAGTTTTATACATGTTCTTTTATGAGAGTTCAGTATACATGTTCAGTAAAACGTGAAAATGTAGAAACAAGAAAAAACGTTATTTTCAAGTTTCAGTTTCACGTACTTTTCACGTGAAAAAATGTGATTTTCTCGACTTTTCCACCAGAATATGACGTTATAATGTAAAACTGTGAGGACATAATTTTCACGTGAAAAAAACGCTCTTGTGTTATCTTGGACTTTCCTTTCAGGAGAGGGAGAGTCATGCATATTTAAATATATTTTTAGGTTATTAAATAAATTTGCTAGCAGATTAATTCAGGAAATAAAATCCTTATTTTCTAATTTGTAAAGATTGTATACTTTGAACTGTTATTTGTTCTAGAAATGTTCAAACACCGGATCCTGGAGGAAAATCTGAATGCTACAAAAATTGAGATTGAATTGAGGTGCAGTAACATAAACCAGTATGTAGCTCAAAAAATTGCTACTTTAAACAGGAAGAGATTAAAGTATTCTGGAGCACCACAATAAGGACCTTTCTTAATAGATAAATGACATGCATATGAGTTATTTTAATAAACAAACTTCTCACATTATTTATGTCTTAACTATTTACATCCCTTAATTTTTCATCAATACATCAATAGACATCTATTCACTGAATCCAATTCACTTATATTAATTATAGATAATTAAACAGGTATACTCTCTTGTCTGATGCCAGTTGCAGCTGGGTTAAAATATTATAATCCTTGCAAATGTTATCTTCATCCTAAGCTTCTCTCCTAGATTTAAAAGAGGATTTTTTCTATAAAGGAGACAGGCTGCTTATAGATGGCTATTGATCTGTATTGATATCAATACAGCTGGTTATGTATTGATATCCATGGCTACCTATTGATGTGTATTGATATCATTAGGTATTTGGGCCAATACATATCCATGGAAATGTACTGATGTGTATTGATATCAATACAGCTGGTTATGTATTGATATCTATGGATATGTATTGATTTGTATTGATATCAATAGGTATTTGGGCCAATACACATCAATACATATCCATGGAAATGTATTGATGTGTATTGATATCAATACAGCTGGTTATGTATTGATATCCATGGATATGTATTGATGTTTATTGATATCAATAGGTATTTGGGCCAATACACATCAATACATATCCATGGAAATGTATTGATGTGTATTGATATCAATACAGCTGGTTATGTATTGATATCCATGGTTATGTATTGATGTGTATCGATATCAATAGGTATTTGGGCCAATACACATCAATACATATCCATGGATACCTATTGATATGTATTGGCCCAAATACCTATTGATATCAATACATTTTTTTATTGATCTCTATTGATCACTTCCACTAGGGCTCTGGCCGCATCTTGCTCCCTTCAACAGCTCTGGACCAACTGACCAAACTGGCTCTCTCTTCTTCTCGGCGAGCCTCCCTTGGCAGCCGAGTAAGATAAGATAAGGGTGCGCGGCGTAGCTGAGCAGTAGCCCAGTGCCTGACCTGCTCGTTGTACAATGAGATCTTATAAAAAGATTACCGAGCGTCAACAAAACTAGCTCTAAAATCAATTTCCCTCATTAGTCACGAAATAGATCGTGACAGAAGATAGAAGATATTTTTTTCTTGCTTGTCTAACTTATGTAAATTGAGCTTCAGCACCTCATTAATATCTCCCTCCATATTATCGAACTGACAGCTATTCGAATTAGAGCCATTGTTTCCTACAACAGTCTGTACAAATGTTCTTCTACTCAGAGTAGGCACACGAATTTCTACCTGCTAAGTATTTTTATCTCCAAGTTTTGTAGTTGGATTTTGACTGATTGAGCTCTTGGGAGTGTTTGTCTTCCTTTTTTGAGCCACATTTCTGATTTTCTGCAGTTCAGTAACTACAGTACACCCTCTGTAACTTGCAGGGTGAGCTTCTCCACAATGGACACATTTTGGTAGGACATCATTGGATTTTTGGCAGTCCCTACTTAGATGCTTTGATCCACATTTCACGCATCTTGGTTCCATGTTGCAGTAACGTTGGGTGTAACCAAAAGCCTGACAACGCTTGCATTGGGCTATCAGCTTTGCCTTCCTTATATTTTCAATTTCCACCTTACATCCAAGAACCGTTTTCAATTCAAATATTTCTTGATATCTTCCTCGCGAAAACGAGGTATCCATCTTCCTTTTTTTGAATTTCTTGATTTCACTCGAATCCATTCAGTCTCCTTTGCTAACTCTTCTTCATCCCTAGAGAAATGTAGCTTCTTGTTTTCTTCCTTTTCAGCAGTTAGTTTATTAGTTTTCAAATTTTCTCCAACAGTAAATGGTTGAGGCTGGTTCTTACTCTCTCCATTTTTCTCAAAAAGAGATATTCTTTTATTCAGTTCCTCTAGCTTCGTTTCAAGCTCTTCATTCTTGATTTGCATCATTACACATTTATTTTCAGCTTCCTTCCAACTATTATACAATATTTCTTCGGTGATTTCGTTTTTCCCTTCTGTGTTCAAGACTAAGCAGTTGCTCTTTTGTAATGATTCTTGTGACAAATAAATAAAAATTGAGTATTATTGGTGTGGAGTTGATATTCATCCATCTTTTGAATATTATCAGATCAATTTCTGTGATGAGAAAAGAGCACTACTATATATAAATATATAATAAAAAACATCAATAAATTTTAAATTAATAATATTATTTTGGTGTGGATTAAAATTGTTTTCTCTCTTCTTTGCCACAAGTTCAAAATTTGTCCTTATGTATTGATTTTGAGTATAATAAAAATCTTAAATTTGAAAGCTATTGTTGTATTAAGTCTGTTCGGTGCACTTTTTTTTATTTAAATTAAATAATCTTTTTCAATAATAATCCTTTAAGAGTGAGAAAAAGTGGCAACTGAAATTTTCAAGTGGTCTAATAAGTGAGTTACGGTATGGGTTGTTGGAAGTGCTAACTCCATTTTCTTTCCAGATCATAAACGGTTTCGAATTTTCCATTGGAGTTTTTTTTAATACATTCAGTATATCCTAGGCTTTGTTCTAATATGCGTTTTTTTGTGATGTATGCCAAAATAAACAATTTATTCAATTTACAAAAAATATTACTTTTTTATTCATGAACTATATGGGAAATAAAATGTTTTAGTTTGGGAAGATACATTTTTTTGAATTTTTAAGAGAAGTTCTGTTGATATAATCGAAACCGTTTATAATCTAGGAAGAAAACGGGATTAGCACTTCAACTCCCATAACTCGCTTATAATAAGACCACTTAAAAATGTCAGTTGCAACTTTTTCTCACTGTTAAAACTTTTCTCCATCTTCAAACAATCTCTTTTATTGATTTTTTGATTTTGTATTGTCATGTTTCTCTGCGCGGTAGTCATTAGTTTGTATCTTTGCAGCTGGAGCGCTAGTGGTCCACTGCCGGCTTGATACTGTGCATTCTCGTTACATATTTTATTTATCTTTGTTCTAGTTTTTGGATATGTTCTGAAGCCTTTGTCATTTATTATTGTATTTGTCAATTTGTTGTTTGGCTTCCAGATATTTTTTGCATCTTTTCTTGATCAAGGTAGCACCTGTTTGCTATCCATTTCCTGTCTTCACTGTATCATTGTTTGTCTGTCTACCAGCAACTTCGTGTGTGTCTCCATTTATTTCTATTTTATTCGTGACAATAGTTTCATCTCGCCCTGTTTTACTTGTTTTATTTGTTGGAGACATTTTTTCGGTTCTTTGGAGCCATCAACTTTGGAATTTGGACAATTAGTTCATTTGTTATTTCATTTCTAATTTGTCAACGTGCTCGGGAACTCTTGTGTGTGTAAGTTACAACTTGAACTCTCATCTCTCGTGAAAATAGTTTCAACTCGCCCTGTTTTACTTGTTTTATTTGTTGGAGACATTTTTTCGGTTCATTGGAGCCATCAACTTTGAAATTCGGACAATTAGTTCATTTGTTATTTCATTTCTAATTTGTCAACGTGTTCGGAAACTCTGTGTGTGTGTGTGTGTGTGTGTGTGTGTGTGTGTGTGCATCTAACTTAGTATATGAAAGTTACAACTTGAACTCTCATCTTTTGTGAAAATAGTTTTCACCTCACCCTGTTTGTTTATTTCAATTGTTGGATATTCTTGACTGGTTCTGTGGAGCTATTTTTAGTTTTTTCAAGACTTGAACACTTGTTTCAATTTTACATATTTTATTTCCATTAAGGCATTCTCAAAATGGCTGCTTGTGTGCGTCACCGCGTCTATCTACAAGTTTAAATTTGTTTTACATATTGCAGACTCTTGTTTTACATCGAGTGCTAACCTTGTTTAGTAATTCTTTATTTGAAATTTTGGGACTGAAAGTTTACCCATCATTCATTCTATTGATATTTATTGTGATATATTGCCAATATCACTGTTTAAAGTGACTCTCAATTGTAAATCGCATTTTACAAACATTGCAACTGAATATTTCCAAGACTCAGGAAATATATTCTTCGAAACATCAATTGAAAACTCTTCCTCTACAACTGGCTGCTGTTTCATCCACATTTCAAACAAGTTGGAATCTTGTTTCTCTTCTGATGTGTCCATTTGAGCTATTGGAAGCTCACACTGTCTTTGAAGGCCCTAGACCAAACCGGGACCTTGAAGTTGGCCTATTCGAGCTATTGGAAGCTCACGCTGTCCTTGAAGGCCCTAGACCAAACCAGGACCTTGGTTCTTGCATTTATGTTCCGCAGCTGAGTATTTTTGTATCATCTACTTTGTATTTTTATACTGCCCTAATCTATTGTTTTTATCTTTCAGGTTAGGAATTCATGGTTGTTCATATTCAACCTCACTTTATCTTTGAGTTATTTGATCAGTCAAACTGCTCTTGAGACTTGTTTGTCAGTTTTGTATTCAATTCATGAATGTTCTGTGAACATTGCAATTATCAATCCTTTTGATTCCTTTTTATTATTCTTTGATTATTGCTAAAGCTTAGTTTCTGCATTTTGCAATTAGGCTATTTCAGTATAAGCTACTGTTATTCATATAACCTTATGGTTAATTTCAACCTACCTGTTTTCTTTGTTAGTATCAAACCAGTTCAAATGTTGAAGCTTTGCAATTTAACATATTTACATCTCAAATTTCCTAGGTGTTGTTTGTTATTTGAAATGACAATTGTAGGTTTAAACTAAAAACTACTTATTATAGACTCTGGTATTCTATAAACGTTTGTTTAGTAGCCACTACATTATTCCATTTTGATACCAGATAGATTATTTTCTATGTGTATTGCTGTTTTTTATTTACTCTGTTCTTACTAGAAGCATTAATACAGTTTTAAAATTTACTTCATGTATTCAATCTTATCTCTTGTTCATGT
Organism: Nilaparvata lugens; assembly: GCF_014356525.2. NCBI lineage: Eukaryota > Metazoa > Arthropoda > Insecta > Hemiptera > Delphacidae > Nilaparvata > Nilaparvata lugens. Next base: position 28,823,309 of record NC_052505.1, on the reverse strand, counting down.
GTTTTGACATTCTTTAATGCTGATTAAAGTTTTGTATTTTACCAACCTACTTTTTCATTTGGCATTTCACCTTAGCTTACATGTTGTTGATTAGTTTTAATACTGAGTTGCCTAAAACTGTTTTGCATTCATTCCAGTGCACAGGATTTTGAATGCACAATGGTTCTTGCACTCATGTGGAGTTTCAGTCATGTGTCAAATCAATCAAGACACATTTGTTTCTCTTATTTCAGAATTTTATTTATTCTCTCCTATTTATACAGTCCACTCTTTTCTAAGACTAAATTCCACATGGTGTTTGGTCCTCCAGGCCGGATGATTTGATCCTTGTTCAGTTGATTAGAATCTTGATTTCAAATGTATGCCAAATGATAAGGTATTTTCTGGATTTTTCTCATTGTATGTTGTATAACATTGTCCTAGCTGTAAATAATGTATTTCTTTTCCTGGTTTAAGGAACTTGATTTCTCTTGGCGCGCTGCGACACGTTATCATGACATATTCAACTTGTACTGCTTGTGAGGTGAATGGACACAAAACTGCGCAGATCCATGCAATACTGCATCTGAACCCAGTTCAAGCCAACCGCTACCTGTGCCATACTCAAATTGAAGGCATCCTTTACTTATGGAGTGATCCGTGGTCTAGTGGATAGAGTGCTTGCGTAGCAGCACAGAGATCCTGGGTTCAAACCCTCTCAATACCAAAAGTTTTTTAACCAGATCACTCCCGTGTTATCGGATGGGCACGTTGAACTGTTGGTCCTGGCTGAAGTATGACAGTCGTAAGGCCCATTGATGGCTTAAATTATATATTCAGGCTGTGGGACCTTCCCGCAAGGGACTCCCCACCAACAAAAGCCATACAAATTTACTTTTTTACTTAGAGACAATCTCTAGTGTCAAGTGTTCACCAGCAGCATATGTATGTATTTAGTTTTTAAGATCTGACAACTCTATTCAAGCACATTGCTATCTTCAGGTATTCAAAATGCCATCAGATAACAAAGTGAGCCCATATATTAACAAATGGGTTAATATTGGTAGGGAAATTATAAGGCTTTATGAAAAGCACTCTGAAACTGTAATTGAAACTGATGAGCATTATCACAATTTTTTAGTTGTAAGAAATAGGCTATCAGTGTTAGAGCAGGCCTATGATCAAGCTTATTTCTCACTTGATCCTGAATCAATCGATCAGGATGTTCATGATAACATAATGGATAAATTCACTAGCATAGTTGCAAGACTTACTTCTGTTTGTGAAGCGTTTGAGTCGCATCAGGAAAAAATGCAACATCAAACAATTGAATCTAATGATGAGTTACAAAATTGTAATCTGATTGCATCTGATACATCTAATTCAAATCAACAATCAAGTGTAAGGCAAAACAACTCTCAAGAAGCATTGCCCTCTTCAAGGGACACACCTCAAGTTCAAGTATCACCCTTTTCAGGGGAAAGCTATCAGCTGCAATCATCACCTCAAATGAGGCAAGAGCCGGTGGCTCATTTGCAAAATTTCAAATTACCTGAAATTCCTCTCCCTACATTCAATGGGGATTTCGAGCATTGGCTAGAATTTAGGTCTTCATTTTCTAGTATTATTGCTGAAAATGTATTTGTGACACCAAGTATCAAATTTCATTATTTGAAACAAGCCCTCAGTGGTGAGGCACTCAATAGAATTCTAAATGTACCACATGAACGTTTCGATATAGCATGGGCTTTACTGAAGCAAAGGTATGACAATCCACATTTAATTGCACAAACTCATGTCTCTGCCATATTAATGCCACCTTCGCTTGATTCAAATTCTGCACATTCTTGGCGGAACTTTATTGATCATGCAAAAATGAACATTCATGCCTTAGAATCCATTGATTTGAAAGTAGACATCAAAGACCTGCTATATATGCATCTTTTCACTTCACGTTTTGATGCTAGAACCCTGAGAGATTGGGAACGTTTTATTGCTAACACCCCTGTACCATCGATAGAAGTCTTATGGACTTTTATGGAAGGTCAACACAAAGTAGCACAGGCTATTTCATCAGGTTCTAGTGGAAATAAGCAGGACATGCTTAAGCATACTAACAATGCTAAATTGTTGCAAACTGTCAAATCTGCTAGCTTGCAACAGAGTTCTAATCATAACAAATTCAAAGCTTATAATCAATTTCAGAAAGTATCAACTTGTTTGTTTTGTAAGGATACAGGCCATAATGTGTTTGGCTGTTCTACCTTTTTGCAAATCGCTCCTGCAGCTCATGGTGAGGCAATTAAAAAGAAATCGTTATGCTTCAACTGTTTGAAGCCATATGTTAAGGATCATCTTTGCACGGGCTCATGTTGACTTTGTGGTAAACGACATCATAGTCTTTTACATCATTCTTCATTCCACTTCAACAAGGAAAATAGTAAGAACGTCCTATCAAATAGCATTCAATCCTGTTCTATGCAGCCCAAATCTGAACTTGCTCATAGTTCAAAGGCTTCTATGGCCAATTCGTCAGCATTGTTGAATTCCATTGGGGAATTAAATCATCAAGCATCTGGGAAGTGCTCTGTGGAGGTCTCCCAATCTGGCAATGGTGTGAATCCTGCTGGCAGAGTACAGCATTCACAGTCACTATCAACACCTGTGGGTGATGTTTTTAATAATCATGTTTTAGTTAATTCTAGTTGTAAGATACCTGAGAATACTGTCTTGGAATCTGCTATTGCAATTATGCCTACAGCAGAAGTCATTGTCTTTGATGTAAATAATCAACCTGTTGTGTGTCGTGCCCTATTGGACTCTGGTAGCGACTCATGTTTGATTTCTGAAAGTTTGTCTGCTCATTTAGCACTTCCATCATTAAGTAAGGAGACAGTAATTCATACTGTGTCAGGTAGTCCTAGTGTGACTTCAGTTGTAAATTCTGTCACTGTCAGTTCTACAGACAAAGGTTGGTCAAGTACTGAGGAGTTTATTGTAGTGAACAAAATCACATTGAACATTCCACCTTTTGATTTAGATTATTCTAATTTCAATATTCCAGGAGGAATCAGATTGGCTGATCCTAATTTCTTCCGCTCTAAGGGAGTTGATCTTCTGTTGAGCGCATCTGTCTTTGCTGCGGTTATGACCAACAGACAAATTTTTGTAGGTCCTGGTCACCCCATTATCCAAAACACCCTGCTAGGTTGGGTTATTTTTGGAGCATTAAAGTTACTTCGTCCAGTTATTAGTTCCAACAATGTATACCCAAATTTCATCTCAAAGTGTGAGATCTCAAGTCAAATTGAAAAATTTTGGAAAATTGAGGAATTGCCAGAAGTAGTTTGACCTACTACTGAAGGAGCTAAAGTTGAAAGGCATTATTCCGAAAATACTTGTCATATGGAAGATGGACGATTCATGGTATCACTTCCACGTAAGGACAATTTTTCCACTTTGGGGCAATCTGAATTTCAGGCAAAAAAGCATTTTAGTTTCTTGGAGAAACGTTTTGAAAAACAACCTGAATTGAAAACTCAATATGTTGAGTTTATGCGGGATTATCAAAATTTGAATCATATGACACTAGTATCCCCACCTCAAGAAAATGAAAAGGTAGGTATACTATATACCTCATCATGCAGTTTTTAAGCCAGACTCGACTACAACCAAACTTAGGGTAGTATTCTATGCTAGTGCTAAAACTAGTACTGGGATATCTCTCAATGAACTTTTGTTTGAGGGTCCCACTGTCCAACCTGAACTGATTGACATTGTATTGCGTTTTCGTTTGCATGCGGTAGCATTCACAGCTGATATAGCCAAAATGTATTGCATTTCACACTCAACAAAAGACTAAATTCCACACTCACTCTTATAATGATCTTAAAACAATAATTATATTGGAAAAGATTATCCAATTTAAATAAAAAAGTGTACCTACCGAACAGCCTTAATAAGCAACTATCTTTTGAATTTCATGTCTCTTGTTCAAGAGATTTGTGCATTATTTTGAAAATGTAAAATGCTATAATAAGCATTATAATTTGCATAATTAAAGCACTATATTAATTTGCGGCTCTATAATTCAGTCTGTATAGTAGGCTATACAGAGCGTTTAGTTTGACACTGCTTTGGTTTGAGCACTACCGTTACCGTACATGAGTTTACAGTGTAATACACGGTATTTTTCTAGTTTGAACCAAATCTATAGATTACTACGTTTGGTGTCAAAAAAGAAGTTTTTTGTTAATATTAAAAACTAATATTCATGATTTTGCGAAGCTTTTTGTTGAAAATGTAATTAGTCTGAAACCAGGCATAACTCGTCGTATTATTTTGAACGAACCTGTGAAATTAGCTACCGAACCGTATCGTTCAGCTTCAGGATACAACTTATGAGTATACCTATGAGTATAGGCACTAGGTACCGGTAGTTGAAAATTTAATTTTGTAGTTACTAGGCTATTCAGATTTTACAAAAAACAACAAAACTAATGTAAACCATTGAAGCCGATGTTGGGTCAAATAACATGCAAAACAATTTTGGTATGTTTTCTTTATATTTTAAAATACTATGAATTGGGCGTTGAGTCAAAATGTAGCCTACTTGATACTGTTTAATTAGTTCAGATGTAGGCCTATGGTGGTGAAATCCAGTCGAGACTTCTGGTAATACTTTTGATTTTACTGATTAGATTTTATCGCTATGTATTCGATAAGACTAAGGAAAATTTAAATAAGAAGCAAATGGCGCTAAGAGCTGCGGATATAGAATAACCTAGTAATTATAATTTCATTACCTAGTAGAATTATTGTAATAGTACAGAGTGGTTAAGTGATAACGCTGTTATAGAATCTATATTTCAGTTTGTTTGTGTTGTATTGTATTTGTATTGTTTCATATAAACATGAACATCAGTCAAATCCCTCATTTAAAAATTAAAGTTTGGCAAGAATAATGATTTTAGAAATTCAAACTGGCTGCACGCTGGAAGGTTTTGGCGCGCAAATTTTCAACCAATCGTGTGCGTCGTAGCCTTCCCTAAGTATTGATTGCCGATACCTTGATTGGCTGACCGTAAGGTCTAACCATCTCGGATGAATTCTCGCGACCTGTGTGTGTATTGTGGTGGATTTATCGCTAATTATTATAGTGATACAGCATCAATCAAGTCCGATTTCAAATGATTTATCGTTATTTGTAGTAATTTTCGAAAGTTGAGCTTCCCATGGCATCAGTAGAGGAAACATGGCGAGGTTTGGCTAAGGACATTGGAGCTTCTGAAGAAAAAACCAGCGAGTGGTGGACTAGAATAGTTCAGGCCTACAGTGAAGAAAGTAGAAAATTTCATAACATCAACTATTTAGCAATTAAATTAGAGAATTTTGAAACAATCAAATGCAAGTTGAAAAATAGGAATGCTGTTGGAATAGCTATATTTTTTCACCAGTAAGTATCCTACGTAGGTATATCTAAGAAAATATTATACTTATAAAATCAAGAAAATTATGCTAGGCCTATGTATACCTACATCTTTGCCAATTATTCTTTTTTATCAATTCACAATACCAGATCAAGCGTTCAACTTACAATAATTATTATATATTTTACTTTCTTTCTATTTTTTCTCTGGATTTTACAAGCTAAACCTGATTAAGTAGTCTATAGTACGGTACGGTAAGCTAATACATGATATTATGTCCACTTTATCATGTCTCAAAAACTCAATTATTACATTCATGATCAAAATAATGCATGTACCGTCGTATTTCATATTTTATGGCAAATCTTAAAAATGTAACATATTCATATTTTTTGGAACTTCATCATTATTTATAGTTCAAGTAGGGTATATTAAAGTGCATTATTTGAACATACCTATATTTGCAGAATTGTATATTGTTTTGTTTTCCGAAATATTTTGTTTTAGAGGAAACATCACTGGAATTGAATATAATGAAATAAGGTAACAAATAACTCATTTATTGATAACGAATTGTAATTACAATTCAACTGATTAATCAGTTGAAATGATGAATTTTGTGCTAATCCATAATTACATTCATTCATATTTCTGAAATACCATAATCTCTACTAGTAAAATTAATTGAATGGTTGAATTTGGTAGGAAAAAATTAAAAGTTATTATTCATTAGAAAAGAATAGATTTTTGTTGTGTCCTTCTTGATGCATGCATTATTGTACTCGATTGAATAATAACTAATAAGGATAGAGTTGCTAATGAAAACGAGAAATTAGCGATGTTAAAATACGTAATACGTATTAAAATACGATGTTACATCGTGACGTGAAAATTTGAATATAATTTTTTCCAATTTATGAAATTATTAAACTCTCCCACAGGAGAAAATGATAGAAACTTCTTGAGCATAAATTTTCACCTGGAATTTATCTAATAAATACATAATATTTATAGCCTTGGCTATATATATTTTCTCCTTTTAGTTTCTCCTACTGTATTCAGGTGGTCGTATCAAGTTATCATTAGTATGTTCATACCTACTGGCTGAATCAATTATTGATTCAATTTGATTGATAGAATAATAACGTATTTATTTTTCAAATAAAAAGTATAATACTATGTTTAAAAATGTATCATATAGGAGTTAAATCATCTTAACATTATATTCTTATTTCGGTTGGAGGTCAATCAATGATATAAATGCATTCCAGTTTTTCAAATCACTTAGAAGGTTATAAATTTCCATTACCGGTATCCACTTATCTATTTCAAGTTGTGATAATCATTTGAAATCGTATAATTTATTTAATTGACTTTTCCAGATCTGAAATGTGTATCATAATAATACGGTATGTGACTTTCAACTTCGAATTAAGACTAGAAATTTTTTACAGTTTCGAATATGATCCAAAGATGGTGGACTGCTTCAAAAAGAATCTAGAACACTTCGATATTTTCGCCAATGATTGTGCAATCAAATCGGTGAGTTGTTAAATGGTACAATATTGTTAAGTGATCCAATGCTAATATCACTAACCATCATAAAGCTTTGGTTAAAGCATAACTACATGGGTAATGTGTTTTGAACTACTCTTCATATAACATTTTTAGTTACACATATTTCTCTAACAATTACTATTGCATACGATAAACATTCATTCTATTAATTTATTCTTCAATGTGAGAAAGCAGAAATGATTTAAATATCTGTTATAGGAATAATCTATAAATTTGTTGTCTACTCGTAGGTCTACATAAAATACGGTTACTTGAAAAATGGTGAATAGGAGCTCCAGTTATACTCATTCCTCTGTGTAACCTATAAACTAAGAAAAATGCTGATAATTTATTAAATTTAAAGTAATATTTTAAGCTGATGCCGTAAATTCAATATCAGCAAAAAATATAATAACTCCAATAAAATAAAAAAGTGGAATAACATGCTATTTACCCTCTATGAGTTGATAAATTTGATGCATTCCTAACCTTTTCCATCTTTCTTCATATAATTTTTGTTAATCTCTTTCTACAGAACAACGATCCTCGATCTATTTCTCTTCTTCTCCTTCCTTTTCTTCTTCCACCTCAACCTTCAACTCCTAGTTCTGCTTGATACCAGAAATAAACAGTATATGAATTTTTCTTGATTTCTCTTACTGATATGCACCTCCTCCTATTTCTCTTCTAATTCATCCTTCTCTTTACCTCCCCGATTCGATTCCTCCGCCATCACCCACCTACCCTTTCTCTTCCTCCTTTTCATCCCCCACCTCATCTTTCATTTCCTTCTCTACTTCTTCTTTTCTTTCTTCTTCCTCTTCCACCGATAATGTAGATTCTTCTGGCTCCTTCTCATAATTCAAAACTTTCACATCCTCCCTCTTCTTTTTCTTATTATCATTTGCCTTCTATTTTTTCCTTTTCTTCATCTTGTTATCTCTCCCTTGTCTTCCACCCTATTCTTCCCCGTCTACTATTTTTTTCTCTTTTTATCTTTCTTTATATATGATATTCATGATCAATGTTGCTCTGAATACAGCGATCTGTACAATTAATTAATCGATCTTACTGTGGAGGAAGTATTTATTCATTTATTCACTACAGTGAGATTTACATTTTAAAGTCAGCACCTCATTAAAATTTGTATTCTATTGTGTCATTAGTCAAAGCAGATAACTCCATTCTTTTCTAGCTCCGCGCTGCTGTCAAATCGTTTGTACATTATGTAGAAATCTAATGAAATGACATAATATTTTATTTCAGTTATGAAAGTTTATTATTAAATCATGAAAAATTTATTTTCTTGAATAAAATATATGTGAGATAGAATAGAAACAAGAATCAGCAATAATTTTATCTTTGATGTTCGTGAATTCAATTTTTAATAATAATATTATGTAGTAATAATATATTCAATTTGTGATATTCATACATATGTATATGATCTAATACTAGTAATTAATATTATTCTTTCTTTGATGTTCGTGAATTCAATTTGTAATAATAATATTAAAAATAAAAGAATAATTTTCAAAAAGAGAGTTGTTCTGGTTGGATTATAAATAATCCCAAAAGTGGACTGTATAAATTTTAGGGGGGTTTAAATATTCAAATGGAATCAAGTTTACTTAAGCACAATAATGAACAAAAGAAAGGACTTACCATGTTTTTCGCCAGTACCTATAATATCATAAGCTAATTTGTGTATTGGGGATATAGGAATATGGAAAGAACAGTTATTAGAGAAATAGGGATTAAAGGAAGGTTCAATAGATACAAATTAATAAAAATGATTGGTTATGAACACAACCATTGAAAAAGTTTCCTGATTCAATTACAGTATCACTTTGAGAGAAAATTACAAAACTTCTGACAAACACCAAATAATAAAACTAATGTGAGCTTCAACAATCTGCTCCAAAGTTATATGAATTAAGAAAATTAAAAGGAACGCACAACGATCTTTCCTCAACATTTGGATTCATTACTACAACGACAAGCAACAACCTTTTTAAAACTGTCGATGTCGGACTGCGCAGACTCCTTTCAGCTTATGCTATAACTAGACAGAGGCGTTAGTATCGCTTTTGCCGTGAATTTGAATGCCGTCTGAGCGACATTCAAAAACTACGACAATCCATTCCCCCCACCCTGAGGAGATATGGTTGTCCTCAGAGACGCAAAAAATAAGACAATGATAAAAATTTTACAAATAGAACTATATGACACTGAGGCGACCAACACCAAGCTATAAATCACATTAGACCTCCTTATGAGATGGATAGCGCCAAAAAATCACACATAACCACATGTGCAGAAAAGATAAACCAAATAAAATGACGATGACAACTGAGATGGGAGAAAAATAGGATAGATGGGTTTTTTTCTTCACTCCAGCGGGGCGATCACTAGAGATTTGTATTGGAAGAAGCCCACGGAATTGACAGGATATCAAGGTAGGAAGTGAAATCATTGGTGGGGTAGGATATATCTCAATACAACGACGAAGAAGAAGAAAAAAACCGACAAAACAAAAGAACAACAACAAACAAAAGAGAAATATACAATTATTGAGGGCGACAGATTGCTGTCAACCTACTGATTGGGGAGTGGATACAATAACTTGGACACAGGTCGTCTCAATTGACCAGTAGACAACCGCACTGTACCCACTCTAACTACTCCATCTGCTCCTGGAAAAACTTTCACTACTACACCAATGGACCACCGCAAAGGGGGCAAGTTGGGTTGGTCTACTACTACAACTGTACCAGTAGTAAGAGGTATTGAGTCTTTATACCACTTCCTTCTAGTTTGCAATTCATGCAAGTATTTTTGCTTCCATCGTCGCCAAAAGGATTGAACCATTTGACTCAAATTCATAGCGAGTCAAACGATTGACTGGCTGATTTTCCACATCATACATGGGTAAATATTTTAAGGGTGTCAAAGTCAAAAAATGCGCCAGTGTCAACGCTTGTGGGTCGCTAGGATCCGCGCTTAATGGATGCAACGGCCTTGAATCAAGAACAGCTTCAATTTGAACTAATCTGCCGAAACTAGGCAGATGTCAAAAAATGGAATTGGTCGACGCTTCCCAATTCAACCATAAGTTGCAAATTTCTTTGCCGGGGTTTATATTTTTCTTATTTCTTGCGATGTATTTTTTCAAAGGTTTGGTTATTGTCAATTACCCTTGACAAATGTCAAACTGGTACCTACATGGAGAAAATTGAAATTTTTTGCACTTTGAATTCTACATCAAAAATGTAGAACTGAGTATTTGCTGATTCTGATGAAGAAAGAATTGTTTGATGGACTCCATATATTCAATACTTGAAGGATTATCAACAAATAAATAAAACTAATACTGTATTTAATTCTTCATAGGTCATAGGTAATAGGCAGAGTTGTTTGCCTATGACATGAAAGAGATGGGACTTGACCGATTTTACGTTGGCTTCCTAAAGTCCACCGAAATTGGGGCTCCCAGGTGGCAGAAATCTCCACTCTATACGATAGTCAGCCAACTGGGATGAAAGTGTTTCCTGGAAAGCGGCAGAGCTCAACAACTGGGCCAACTGTTTGAAACAGTTATCCCATTTTAGGGATACATTTTTGGGTTGACAATGAAAGCAAGTGTTACATTTATGTACACGCTGACGAACAGTCTCACGTGCGGCCAATATCCAAAATTTTTGTCGTGATAATGACAGCAATAGGTGAGAACCTGCATGACAATTACTAACATGATAGTGATCGATCAACAACGAGACAAACTTACTAGTTTTTGGAAGAATAATAGAATGACAAAAATCAAATTCCATATGGGCATTATTCAAACGACCACCAACACAGATTTTCTCCTTCTCTACAAATGGAGATAGTTGTTGAAAACGATTAGGACAAATTTTCCCTTTTTTCAATAGAGTAAATTCTGAAGAAAAATGGATTTTTTGAACAACTTTACACAAGTAGAGCTCAGCCACGTCCAAATTTGATTCTCCTGGTTGAGATAACAGTTTCAATACCTTCAAAATGACTATCATAATATTCAACAAGCGATGATAACTGGGGCAACGATCAATCAAATTATAAATTACATTCTCAGGAGGCATTTTGATCTGAGCAATGGCTACAGCGCAATGATGTTTTAATTCAGGTGGGTTTTCTATGACCTCAAGGTCAGACCTTATGGGCCACTGACTTTCACTCATGGACAACCAGGTGGGTCCTGTCCACCACAATTTATGATCAACAAGAGCTTGTGGAGTTGAGCACCGGGACAAACAATCAGCCGGATTTCCGGCACCAGCTACATGCATCCAACAATCCACCGAACAATCTTGATCGAATCTTAGAAACACGGTTAGCAACAAACGTCTGCCACCTAGATGGAGGAGCACTAATCCAGTGTAGGACTACCATGGAGTCGGAAAAAGCCAACACTTGATTGATCTCACAACGCTCTCGAATAATGTAAATGGTTGAGTTAAGGAGGTCACACAAAAGTACTGCTGCACATAGTTCCAGACGAGGGATGCTGACAGTCTGAGATGGCGCCACCTTTGATTTGCCACATAGCAATGAAATTTGATGAGGACACTCACCATTTTGAGTTCTCAAATAGATGATAGCTCCATACCCTACCTCTGAGGCATCACAGAAATCAATTAGGGTGATTACAGAATCAGGAGACAATCCAACATATCTAGGGATTGACAATTCAGATAGAAGCGCAAATTATTTCTCTTAATTTTCCCACAAGATCCGAATTTCAATAGGAACCACATCATACCATTCCAACTTCAAACTCCATAATCGCTTAATTAGGCATTTCAAAAACAATACTACAGGAGCCAGGAGACCAAGAGGATCAAATATTCTCGCTACCATTGAAAGTATATAACGTTTAGTAACCTCTTTCTGCTCTTGATGTACAATAAACCGAAAAATAACAGCACTAGGTTGCCACTCAAGACCCAAAACAGCCAATGAGTTACCAGTTTCAAAGTCTTTTCCCAATGAGGATTTTTCATCATCAGAAAATTGAGTCAATAATTCGGGTGAATTTGACATCCATTTAGTCAATTTAAAACCACCCTTTCCAAATAATTCTTTGGACTGACTATAAAGCTGACTAGCTTCTTGTAATGATGGAACAGAAGAAACTAAGTCATCCATGTACATATGAACCGGGGGATGCTTTTCTGCTACTGGAAAATTCCTACCTTCCTCCTGTACCAACTGACGAACAGTTTGAAGTGCCAAATAAGACGAAGAGGTAATGCCATACACTACACTATTCAATTCATAGATTTCAATTGGGTCAACTGGCGAAATTTCCATACTATTCTTTGATATTTCCGACAACTCTCTTCAACCATTATCATTCGATACATTTTTGAAATATCTGCCACCAAAGTGTAGAAAAATAACCTGAAATTCTCCAGTAATATGAAAATATCAGTCTGCAATTTTGGACCAACATGCAAGATATCATTGAGTGAAGAACCACTACTGGTTTTTGCGCTAGCATCGAAAACTATTCTCACAGGAGTGCTAGAGCTACGAGATTTCACTATAGCATGATGAGGTATATAGTAACCTTGTCTATCATTCTGATTTTTTATCAATGACATGTGGCCTTGATGCAAATAATCGAGCATAATTTCATGATAAGAAATTCGGGCATCTTCTGAACAAGCTAGACGTTTTTACAAATTCAACAATCTCTTTTTTGCCATAAAAAACGAGTTACCAAGACAATCTGGTGAATTTACAAATGGTAAGGCAACAACAAAACGACCAGAGTCCAAACGGCAAACTGAGGATTTAAACTGTCTTCACAATCAATTTCTTTTGGAGTGGGCAAACTCCCCAATTTGGGACACTCCTCAAGTTCCCAGAACAGACGGATCAAACTATCCAACGGTGCACAAGCTAGTAGACAATTATTGTCTTCAGAATTAGAATAAGAAATTTTTGAAAGTGGGGCTCGACCCATCAGAATAGCTTCCAAGACGCTAGGTATAATTTTAACTGAACCCACTCCTTCTTCAAATTGACTAGGTCTCAACAAAGTAGGTATTATTTCAGCTCCCAGTATACCATCAACATTAGCAGGTATGTGGAATTTATCATCAGCCAGTTTCAATTTTTTCAAGTGAGATAATTGAGAAATATCACCTTTATTTGAGGGCAATTTATCTACAATACGATCAAAAACTAGTGACTGAACTGAAAACGACTTATTTTGTTCAGTCCTTGATGAAAAATTAAATGCTGTATGACCACGCACAACAGTTGTACCACCCCCAAAGCCAGTAGCTGAAGCTTGTAAACGACTAACAGGCAAACCCAAACGACGACAAACTCAAGTTGTTATAAAATGATGCTTACCTCTATGAACGACAGTGACTACAGCAGTGGACAATAAAACAGTAGATTACTTGGGTTGATTATTACCATTCATCATACTGGAACAACAGCTAAGAATCGGTTCTTCAGTATTTCCAGTTGTACCACTTGCTTCAGATTTATTTTTTTCTAAAATCAAAATGCAAAAGTGAGTTGTGTGGTTTATTACATTGATTGCAATCAGGGGCGAGGTGTGACTTTTTGGCTCAGTCATCTCCAGGAACAATTCAGTTCAAAGTTTGAATGAAAGCTGCACCCCCTCCCCTACTTTAAAGATAATGTTCCATTTTGAACGATTATTTATCGAGAAAGATGACATCTAGTATAAGGTAAGCTTATTATTCAAAATCATAGAGTTGAAAAGTCTAGAACTTGGTTAAATCTCAAGCTCGGAAACTGGCCCTCAAATTAATTTAAAAAATTGAAATGAAATTATTTTTTCTATATTGATTCATACAAGTAGGCTACATCATAAAAAATGACAGGGAGAGAAAAAATAAGGTAACCTTGTGCTATTCCTCTCCCAAATTTAGATAAGGTTACAAATAGTCAAGTTCAAGTCTTAGATAAGATTACACATAGATAAGGTTAAGTCTTTAGTTGTTCACTTTAGTTTTTCACCTGTAAGTTGTTCTCTAGTTGTTCACTTCACTAAATTTTCAGTTCTCAATTATTTTCACAAAGTAGATTTTTAAATTTAGATGCTTCAAAACCAAACATAGAAGAAATAATAATTATTATTATCAATAACAAATTGCAAACATAATAATTATCGTATGGTTTGCAACACTGCCGCGGAACAGTGGAATCGCAGAAAATAGCGATGTCTATGTCGATGACTATGACCGTTACTGATTGAAGAGTGGTGGGAACCAATGCTAAATAGCATTACTGGAATCGCATATTTTTGAGAATTACATTGAACGGATGGAACTGATGATGCAGTAGTCTACTTAATTCAAGCTTGGCGCGCTCACAAAAAATGTTTCTCTTTTGGTTTCTTCACCTTTTTTGTATTTATTTCCAATATTTTTAATTTAATAATATACACATTACATATCAATTTCTGTCCAGTCATCGGCGAATCCAGAGATGACCGGACGCCTCGCCTCTAATTGCAATTCAATGAGCTACGACAATCACTCACAGCGTGATTTTTCAACAAACATCTAAAACAATAGGATTTAGCCTTCATAAAACTGAATCGCTCCCACGGCGATAATTTCAGGAACGATCGACAATCAGTCAACTTATGTGGTCCTGAATTGCATTTCAAACAACGGTCATTTGATTTTTGATTTTTATCAGATGATTGAACTGTAAAAGTCTTAGAATTGGACGAATTTTTCACAGTTTTCCACCATCAAAATTAGGTTTATCAGCTGACAACGACCTCAAATGTCTTCCTACAAAATCCTTATAATCAGGCAAATCCTTATCACGATAGGCTGATTCAAATGCTCTCCTTGATGTAGCATCCAATAGACTCAGACCTTGATACAAAATCGATCAAGGATAGAAGTTAGGCCCGACTTAGATTCAAACTTGAGAGCCTTGAAATGAAATATTTCATTCAAATGGGCATTTATTTGTGACCTGGGGTCATTTTACCGAGCTATCAAAGCCTCCCATATGATTTTATAATTCGTAGCAACCGGGGTCAAGTTTTGACAGATATTTTTGGCTTCGCCGCTTAGTTTAGAAACTAAGTACTAAACTTTATGTTTGTCAGAAAGTGTTGTATTTTCATGCACCAAACTCTTAAACAATTCATAAAAAGATGACCATTGTGATTGCTGTCCAGAAAAACTAGGCATCTCAATCTTGGGTAACATATTACTATGATCATGTTGACTGCTAGACGTTGTCAGTTCTGCTTTAGCACCATCTAATTCTTTTTTATTAAGATTTTCCAATGCTAAATTAATAACAGCTACCAACTCTAAATATGAATCATAGAATTTAATATCATAATCCGGGTTCAACTCAACTTCTAATTCAATAACAGTACTTTCAACCTGGGAGTACGGTTCAACAGTAGCTGGAATCAAACTAGCCAATGCTCTAAATTGTTTAGAAATTTCTTATCAGACAATTTTTTTATTAAGTCATGAGCTCTCTGAATTCTTTGGAATAATTGTTCTAATTTAGCTATGTTAATGCGTAAGGACTTTTCAACTTTCTCTTTGTCAGACATTTGAAAAGAGATACACTACAACACACTTTACAAAAATATTTCCCAAAGCGATGTCAATAAATTCGATTGAGACAGAAACTAGCACAATATTGCTGATAGAACAGCTATCTTGAAATGAAGATAAGCCTAAGTTATCTTCAATTGAAACAAACAACAATATGTGATTGATGAACAAACTTGTCTGACTTGCACCAACAAAACGTAACTTGTTGTAGACATAACTCAAAAATTTTGTTAGGTTAGCCATCTAACAAAATTAATAAAAAAATTCAATTCTGAGTCAATCCAGGCGCGAGTGGACCAAAGATGTTCTGGTTGGATTAAAAATAATCCCAAAAGTGGTCTGTATAAATTTTATGGGGTTTAAATATTCAAATGGAATAAAGTTTAATTTTGCACATTAATGTCACTATAGTGAAAATGTGTTCTAATAATTATGTTTATTCCCACTGACTTTATAACGTGGATCTCACTAGGCATATACGAGTAGTGAAATAATAATATTAATTATATCGAGTGACCTGGCTGGCTCAGATCTGGTGTCAGGTAGCAACTGATCAATTAGTGAAAATTATGTGTTCTAATGTGTAATTGTGTGTGATAGGAGAGCGAGCTGTACAAGTCAGTGGTGAGTTTGCTGGAGTCGGTTGACACGCACAGCACCGACGAGCACAAGACGGGAGGGGTGTTTGGGGCGGAGGACGGCCACTACTTCCTCGACCTTGACATGGCCGTTTTGGGCGGCGACAGCGAGTACTATGCCACCGAGTATGCCACCAACATACAGGCCGAGTACGACTTCCTGCCTGAACCAATGTACAAGGGCCTTAGACTCAAGGTCAGTGCTATTTTAAAATAGAATAGAATCACTTCTTTATTTGTTGACGTGGCGAAGTTTGGACAATAATGTCCACTCTACCACTTAACCACATCGTTAGCAAAAAAAAAAAAAAACAATACAAAATATGCAGAGATAATAAAACAAATAGAAGCAAGAAATGACAATAAAATGTAATAAATATGAGAGTTTAATATTGAATAATAAAAATCTCACTATCATCAAATCTATATACAGGGTGATTCATAATTATGGTAAAATAATTTAATACGTGATATTAGAGGTAAAAATAAGAAAAAAAGTTCTTATAAACATATATCCATAAACGCTTAATTAGCGAGCTATACAGAGTGAAAGATTTCGCCCGGAATTCAGTTCCTCTGGTGAAATACACCGATGCTGAATTGTTTGGGGACTAGTTTTTGAAAAACTTATGCTGGATTCATATGGAAAAATATCTGGAAAATTGAATAAAACTAGTCTGGAAGCTGTAGTGCGAGTAGTTTTTGAGAAAAAAGTTGAAATATGCAAAAAATCTAAGTAGAAAAACATAGACTTCTACGTTTGATGCCCAATAACTTTCTTTAATGACCAGTAAACAAATAATTTTTCACAATAAAAATTGTAGAGAATTTAATTCTGAAAAGAATGATGTAATCTGTATAAACTAAATTTGAATAAAAGTTGGATGAAATGTATTCTTATGTAGTACATTACACCACAAAAATTTGCTGTTTTATGAGGAGAGAACTAATAACTGATAAGTTGTAGCTGATTGCAAATAAAATATTCCGTTTTTTATGAAAAGTTTTTTTTATGAAAGTAGCATATCTAAATGACATTAAACTTATACCAAAAGACTAGTAGATTATGTCATTAAGCCTGGGAGGAAGCTCGAACAGAAGTAGATGATCTCCTATGATTCCTGCCCAAATGTTTACTGAAAACTGATGTTGTGGAAGATTGGGATTGATGGCATGAGGATTCTCAGATGCCCAAATATGTTATTTGTGGACGTTAACGATAGCTGTTCTTGTAAAGTGTGCCTCGTCGGTAAATAAAACGGTTGTTAAAAAGTTTGGGTAAACAAGTTTTACTAAAAACCATCGGCAAATACCAGCACGGGGAATACAGTTTCGTGGCAATAGAGTATGAACTTTCTGGAGGTGGTATGGATGTAATTGTTGCTCTTTTGGTATCCTGCAAATAATAGATTGATTGACATTAAACTGCACTGACAATTTTCTTGTGTTCTTCTCGGGATGTTCATAAATTTCATTAAGAACTTGTTCTTCTAACTCAACAGTCTTAGTAGATCGGGGTCTGCCTGCATAAATGTGCTCTTTGGATATCAAAGAATCTGTCTCAGACAGACGTTGATGAATAGTGGCAAAAAACCTTGAACTTGGACATACTCGGTTAGGAAAGTTCTCTTGATACAAACGTCTTGCTTCAGTACTATTACAGTAGTGTCCCATTCCATACATTAAATGCATGTCAGCTAATTCGGAGTATGAATAATGTCTAAAATTACCTGCCAGTTTTTAAAAAGTTAACACAAAAGCAAAGTGAAATGGTTATAAATAACTGGTTAATAGGTTAAACAAAAAACACAGCGCGGCTACAGTAGGCCTAACTTACAGTTTGTTTTTTTGTTCAACAGTGAGCTAAAATATTTGACGGCATTCTAATTAGATTGGATTTTCATGCAACTAACCATTTATCTCTACTAATATTGATTGGAAGATCATTTCATTAGTACGACATTATGATACAGAATACATATAGAGTATAATGAGTTATCAATCACACCAACAACTTATTTATTAAACATTATACATAGGAGGAGGTGATAAAATGTATAATTAAGATTCGGAATAGCATTCAGACTCCTGAATGAAGTTCTTCCTCTTTCTCAACTCCCTGGCCTATAACTTTTATTGCAAAAAAATGATTTGTTTACTGGTCATTAAAGAAAGTTATTGGGCATGAAACGTAGAAGTCTGTGTTTTTCTACTTGAATTTTTTGCATATTTCAACTTTTTTCTCAAAAACTACTCACACTACAGATTCCAGACTAGTTTTATTCAATTTTTCAGATATTTTTCCATATGAATCCAGCATAAGTTTTTCAAAAACTAGTCCCCAAACAATTCAGCACCAGAGGAACTGAATTCCGGGCGAAATCTTTCACCCTGTATAGCTCGCTAATGAAGCATCTATGGATATATGTTTAAAGGAACTTTTTTTCCTATTTTTACCTCTACTATCACGTATTAAATTATTTTACCATAATTATGAATCACCCTGTATAAAATCGAAATGGCACTCACTCACTGACTGACTGACTGACTGACTGACTCACTCGCAGAACTAAAATTCTACCGAACCAAAAACGTTCAAATTTGGTAGGTATCTTCAGTTGGCCCTTTAGAGGCGCACTAAGAACGGATTTGGAAAAATTTCTAAAGATATGTCCAAAATCTGCGTTTTCCAGTGTTTTTTAGCGTTTTCTCAGCTTTATCGAAAACAAATGAACAGAGAATGTTCAAATTTAGTACAGAAGCTCAGCTAAAGTGTAATAATGTTGTGTTAGAAGGAATTTGAAATAACGCCAAAGATACGCCCAAAATCTGCGTTTTTTTGCGTTTTCTCAGCTTTATCTAGAATAAATGAACAGAAAATGTTCAAATTTACTACAGAAGCTCAGCTGGGGTGTAATAATGTTGTGTTAGAAGGAATATCAAATAACGCTAAAGATACGCCTAAAATTAGCGGTTTTTTGCGTTTTCTCAGTTCTTTCATCAAGTAATAGACAGAAAATGTTCACATTATGTAGGCGAGCAAAGCGAGCCAGCTGATCTCATTTTTGGACGATCCAGTCGGGGGTCCAGGGGGCGGAGTCCCCTGGCTAGACGGATATGGCAAGCGAAGCGAGCCTGACGGCTAGTATTTTATAAAATATCTTTGAAAACCCTCAATCAGTAGTATTGGACTATCGAATAAGTTATAACATTATTACATCATCAAAGATCTATTATAAAATATTTGCGAGTAGGCTACAATGGGCCTCTTAGCAGAAGTCATACGGTAATTCGGTATTGCAATGGGCCCCTTAGCAGATGTCATACGGTAATTCGGTACTACAATGGGCCCCTTAGCAAAAGTCGTATGGTAATTCGGTACTACAATTGGCCCCTTAGCAGAAGTCATATGGTGATTCGGTACTACAATTGGTCCCTTAGCAGAAGTCATATGGTAATTCGGTACTACAATGGGCCCCTTAGCAGAAGTCATATGGTAATTCGGTACTACAATGGGCCCCTTAGCAGAAGTCATATGGTGATTCGGTACTACAATGGGCCCCTTAGCAGAAGTCATACGGTAATTCGGTACTACAATTGGCCCCTTAGCAGAAGTCGTATGGTAATTTGGTACTACAATTGGCGCCTTAGCAGAAGTCATACGGTAATTCGGTACTACAATTGGCCCCTTAGCAGAAGTAATATGGTGATTCAGTACTGCAATGGGCCCTTTAGCAGAAGTCATATGGTAATTCGGTACTGCAATGGGCCTCTTAGCAGAAGTCATACGGTAATTCAATACTCCAATGGGACCCTTAGCAGGAGTCTTATGGTAATTCGCTACTACAATGGCACCCTTAGCAGAAGTCATATGGGAATTCGGTACTGCAATGGGCCCCTTAGCAGAAGTCATATGGTAATTCGGTACTGCAATGGGCCCCTTAGCAGAAGACATATATGTTAATTCGGTACTGCAAATGGCCCC
Organism: Nilaparvata lugens; assembly: GCF_014356525.2. NCBI lineage: Eukaryota > Metazoa > Arthropoda > Insecta > Hemiptera > Delphacidae > Nilaparvata > Nilaparvata lugens. Next base: position 28,803,097 of record NC_052505.1, on the reverse strand, counting down.
TTAGCAGGAGTCATACGATAATTGGTACTACAATGGGCCCCTTAGCAGAAGTCATACGGTAATTCGGTACTGCAATGGGCCCCTTAGCAGAAGTCGTATGGTAATTCGGTACTACAATTGGCCCCTTAGCAGAAGTCATATGGTAATTCGGTACTACAATGGTCCCTTAGCAGAAGTCATATGGTAATTCGGTACTACAATGGGCCCCTTAGCAGAAGTCATATATGTTAATTCGGTACTACAATGGGCCCCTTAGCAGAAGTCATACGGTATTCGGTACTACAATTGGCCCCTTAGCAGAAGTCGTATGGTAATTCGGTACTACAATTGGCCCCTTAGCAGAAGTCATATGGTAATTCGGTACTACAATTGGCCCCTTAGCAGAAGTCATATGGTGATTCAGTACTGCAATGGGCCCCTTAGCAGAAGTCATATGGTAATTCGGTACTACAATGGGCCCCTTAGCAGAAGTCATATGGTAATTCGGTACTACAATGGGCCCCTTAGCAGAAGTCATACGGTAATTCGGTACTACAATTGGCCCCTTAGCAGAAGTAATATGGTGATTCAGTACTGCAATGGGCCCTTTAGCAGAAGTCATATGGTAATTCGGTACTGCAATGGGCCCCTTAGCAGAAGTCATACGGTAATTCAATACTCCAATGGGACCCTTAGCAGGAGTCTTATGGTAATTCGCTACTACAATGGCACCCTTAGCAGAAGTCATATGGGAATTCGGTACTGCAATGGGCCCCTTAGCAGAAGTCATATGGTAATTCGGTACTGCAATGGGCCCCTTAGCAGAAGACATATATGTTAATTCGGTACTGCAAATGGCCCCTTAGCAGGAGTCATACGATAATTTGGTACTACAATGGGCCCCTTAGCAGAAGTCATACGGTAATTCGGTACTGCAATGGGCCCCTTAGCAGAAGTCGTATGGTAATTCGGTACTACAATTGGCCCCTTAGCAGAAGTCATATGGTAATTCGGTACTACAATTGGTCCCTTAGCAGAAGTCATATGGTAATTCGGTACTACAATGGGCCCCTTAGCAGAAGTCATATATGTTAATTCGGTACTACAATGGGCCCCTTAGCAGAAGTCATACGGTATTCGGTACTACAATTGGCCCCTTAGCAGAAGTCGTATGGTAATTCGGTACTACAATTGGCCCCTTAGCAGAAGTCATATGTAATTCGGTACTACAATGGCCCCTTAGCAGAAGTCATATGGTGATTCAGTACTGCAATGGGCCCCTTAGCAGAAGTCATATGGTAATTCGGTACTACAATGGGCCCCTTAGCAGAAGTCATATGGTAATTCGGTACTACAATGGGCCCCTTAGCAGAAGTCATACGGTAATTCGGTACTACAATTGGCCCCTTAGCAGAAGTCGTATGGTAATTCGGTACTGCAATGGGCCCCTTAGCAGAAGTCATACGGTAATTCGGTACTGCAATGAGACCCTTAGCAGGAGTCGTATGGTAATTCGCTACTACAATGGCCCCCTTAGCAGAAGTCATATAGTAATTCGGTACTGCAATGGGTCCGTTAGCAGAAGTCATATATGTTAATTCGGTACTACAATGGGCCCCTTAGCAGAAGTCATACGGTAATTTGGTACTGCAATGGGCCCCTTAGCAGAAGTCATACGGTAATTCGGAACTACGGTACTGAACTATGTACTGTATTGAATAAAAATACTCACATACAATCACAAACTTATTGAGAATCGAAATTCCAGTTTTCTACACCAGTATCAATTTTTGGTGAACTGTTTCAAAGGGTTTAGTGGACAAATAAGCTACCTGATTATTTTACTGTTTCAATTTTTTTTTCATAAAACAGTTTACCAAAGATTGATAGATGGTTCAGGCTACCAGTAAAAACTGAAACCGAGAATTTGTTAATTTAATGAACATGTGGTTGTGACTGTTCCTAATATTTTTATCTAATGTGGATAACTACCACAAAATTAAACTTACTATTATAGAAGATATTGATTTTATTTGTTTTAAAAGAATTTTGTTTTGAAAATTGATTTCAATATCTGGATCTCATATTTATTCTCATCATAACCGCATGGGAGAAGTTAGTATGACACAGATTAATATGCAGAGGATTAACTCTATAATGCTTATGTTAATATTGTTGCAACTACGAAAATTTAAAATAAAAACACATTATTTTGTGTTTTCTACTAGAAATGTTCTATTTTCATAATACCAGGGTTTATTAATGTGTTTTTATTTCACCATGGTAAAATTCTACAAGATCTCTGAATACTGTTCAATTTATTTAAAATATTTGATTTCAAAATGTTATTTTTTCCAGGTGCTTCAAAGCTTTCTACAGATACCAAATATATTTGCAACCAAAGAATTCAGGGAGAAATACGAGGAGCAAGCCAGAGCTAACATACAAAAAGAAGTTGAAAAGCTAAAATAAATGTATTTCTTATCGGTATTTCAACTTTTCTAATCAAATTTGTGCAATTGATTGAAGTCTCATATCAAAGTTGAGATAGAATAAAAATTCTATTCATTGTATATTTTTATATGCCTAATAGTGTACTTATTAGGTATGGTGAAATAATGAGAGGAGTCAGCTTGTACGTGTTGAACTTGAATTAAATTCAATTGTTTTGCTTAATGCTTATGTTGATCTATTATTTATTAAAAACCCGCTCAACTGAAAACACCTTAGTTCCAATCCCCTGCTGGAAGATTTGCATTGAATGACAACTCGGCTGACGGCTTTGGCTAAGCCTAGATAAATTATATCATTTCAGAGAAAATACGATTACCGAGTACATATCAAAGAAAATGTTTTTTCAAGATATAAAAGTGAATTTATTATTAAAATTATTTTCTTTTAGTTTATGTCATTTTTGTGAACCGGCAAATAAAGTTATATTTTATAGACATTGAATGAGATTTATTCAAATGATTCAATAATATAATCAATGCTTGTAGTAATTAGTTTGAATGGAATGGATCGATTGCATCTATAATGGTGAGATTTACTTTCACTGTCAGCATTCTTTATAAAATTTATTGATGTTTCCCATTCAATAAATGCTGACAGTTTAAAACGAATCTCAATATAGAACATTTGAAAATGTAATATTATTTATAGTCATGAGAAAATTTATTTTAAAAAACTACATTATTAAACCACTCTTTAGAATTTCATCTGTCACTCCACCTTAATTTGTACCCTTCAAATAGATACAATTCGTAAATTGTACCCTCCATAAAGATACAATTTGAAAATTGCAACTTAGTTGAATCATCCTGATGGCCGTTTTCACACTTACCGATTGTCGACCGACATTTTTATCGCCGCGACACTCTTAAATGTCATCCAATTGGCTGAGAACTAGCCAATCGGAGGTCATTCTCTGTATGTTGACAATAATGTCGGTTCACATACATTCGTAAGAATTTACTTTATTCAATTATAAGAGTACATATGACACTACAGAAGTTTTTAGAACGGTTTAATGGAGATTTCAACAATTTTTATAGCCTAATATTTTCTGTTTTTGACTACTACTAAAGCATACTTATATTTACATAACAAACCAAATTTCTAGTAATTATATAAATTACATTCAATTTTGGGTATAAAATATTACTTAGGTATATGGTAACAAATATAGATTACACTGTTTAATGACTCTGTTGCACAAGAATAAGATTTTTACAATTTCGAACTTTATCTTAAAATGATGAGGTTTGGCTTTTGATCGACTTTTGCTTGTGAGTGTACTTGAAGACTCATGGTAATTTTCATAGTGGAAAATTCCCTATCATATATTTGACAAACTTTTATCAAGGATTTGATTCCCCATTACGCCCTTTCTACACTTTCAAATATTTGATAGAAGATATTATGACCTATTCCATGATTTCACAAATCATAATATGATCATTTGACTGTGTAATGGGGCCCTAAGGGATCTGCTTCATCTGCATATTTTTAAAAGGTTGGCGAAATATGTATTCTGTTGAATAAAAATAAGCATCGAGTTATCATCATGTTATCGATCACATTGTGCAAGATAAGCGGAGTTGCAACATATGAGACCTCATGAAACCTATAGCTTATGAAACAATCATAATTCATCCATAATTGCTATCCAATCTTATTTGTAGGTTGTTTAGAAAAAATGATTGAAATATTCTACAGGAGGATAAACATACCTCAGTTTTCACCAGATAGACACATTAATTTGATTAGAAACCTAATCACAAATATGTGCGATCGCATACCAAGAGCTGGTACATTATTGGAAACCTTATTTAAAAGATGCAATTCTAACTGGCCTCTCTAATTGCCATTTGCACATTGTAAGTTAAAACTGGAACGGAACAGCTGGTGGGGTTAAACGGGAATGGTTAGATCAAATTGTTCAGATCAGCGTTAAAATTGATTGTAAATATGGCTCTGAATATGTGATTGGTTATAGTTGGTTATAAGGACCAGACAATATTATGTGTTTTTTCAGGCGGTGTTTTCAGATTTAGCAGGACAGGAAGCTCTCCTATGGCTGATTGAAAAAGGCTTAATATGGCCTGGTCCTAGCTCTGACATTAATTAGTTACATCGCCAATTAATACACCCAATTTTCACGACAAACCTGCGACCCTATTAAGACAACCAGCTGGTACGCTCAATCAAGTCAGCTAATTCTCACAATCAAATTTAAACTGAGATTTCTAAAATAGTCCCAAACATTTTCTAAAATCATTGACTAGAATCACTTCCGGAATACGCACAACCATAGAAGTTGACAACATCCTCACCAACTATTTCGGTGATCTCTTCCTGTAGTAACTGGTGCAGCGACTTGTTGTCGTGTTTGTAGATCCAGGACTGTCGGGAGGGGAGGTAGTCATAGCGCTTGGGGCCACTTGAGGGGGAACTCAGCCAGATCTGCAGGTTGGGACTCTGACGGTTGATGACGTAGGTGCCATGCTGCTCTCCGAATTGCACTGTCAGCACTCCGTCCTGTCAAACAATACATAAATAAAATAATATAATTCAATACAATATATCTACTTCATATCACTAAGGGCCGGTTTCCGAGCTCGGCATTTAGCTATTAGTCCAGTCAAATGGTCGTTTTTCAAACAGCTCCGAAAGAATTTTTCTCGACGGTTCCATATGTATTTTGGGGCGCTGAATTCGAATCTGAAATTTGCTGAAACGCCAGAGGGCGGCTTTACCCCCGAAACCCCCCAAAATTTTGGACTTTTTCAATTTTCCCATTTAATCTCGAAAACCTTGAGTCTCTCAAGAAAAATCATTCTTGACAGAATTAAAGAGAATAAAATTTCCAATAAATTGAGTGGTCACGCAGGATTCTACCATTTTTGGTTCCGGAGCTACAAATTTTCAAAAAATATATTTTTTTAAAATTATGTGAATCTACCACGTTTACCCTATACAACTTGGAGTATTATCAAGTAACTAGCTGGCCCGGCGAACTTCGAACCGCCAAATAGTTTGATGCATCTCATAACAAACTTTAGCTGGATGCACACCTGAGGAGGCGTGATGCGGCATTTTATTTATATGGATAATTTTCCTACTGCAAAATAAATAATTTACTAAAAATCAATTATCTCTGAACACCGAAACAGCACAATTATTCGAAACAATGTCTTTAGAGCATGTAAGCCTTTAACCTGAGGCCGCACTGCTGGATGGTTACACACAGAACAGTCATTTTACTTTCCTTGCCCTATTACCATAGGTAAGGAAAGTATTGCTTTCCGAAAAAAATTAAGGTACCCCAATTTCTAAATTTCTATATGTTTCAAGGTCCCCTGAGTCCAAAAAACTGGTTTTGGGTATTGGTCTGTATGTGTGTGTGTGTGTGTGGTGTGTGTGTGTGTGGTGTGTGTGTGTGGTGTGGTGTGTGTGTGTGTGTGTGTGTGTGTGTATGAGTGTATGTGCGTCTGTGTACACCAAGGTAGTTAGTTCAATATACCGTGGTGTACACGATATCTCATCTGGCAATTAACGGAATGACTTGAAATTTGGAACTTAAGGTCCTTTCACTATAAGGATCCGACACGAACAATTTCGATCAAATGCAATTCAAGATGGCGGCTAAAATGGCGAAAATGTTGTCAAAAACAGGGTTTTTCGTGATTCTCTCGGAAACGGCTCCAACGATTTTGATCAAACTCATACCTAAAATAGTCATCGATAAGCTCTATCAACTGCCACAAGTCCCATATCTGTAAAAATTTCAGGAGCTCCGTCCCATCAATGCAGATAGATTCCCAATTATCAGGCTTCAGATACAATTGAAACAAAAAAATTAAGTGGAGTAGATTGAGCATGAAAATCTCTACAATTAATGTTCAGTAACATTTTCACCTAAAATTGAAAATAAGCTTTTAATTCGAGAAAATGTGATTATTCAATTGCAAATTATTGTTGATTCTATTAAATCATTCACTATGAAGAGATAGCAGACCTTATGTGTGTCTCCAGCGTTATTGTCCTGTCACCAGCTGGCTCAAATCTTTGAATAGTAGACTTGAGATGCGCGGGAACACTAGCGTCAGGTGATCAATTTTCATAACGGCAAGGAAAGTTGTGTGAGTGCGCCACACCAGATTTTTGTTCTTAGTCGGGGCGTTTAGAATAAAATACATAGGCGGTTATAGAGCAGCACACACTCTTGTCTACTATCTATCGACGGCTGTTGTATGACGCAATGATTATAACAGCTGATTTTTATTTCTGTGTGTGGCCAGCTCACAAATCTTCTCCCGTAAGGATTACATGTAAATTTTGAAGGACCGTAGGAAAGAGTCCTGAAGCCGGATTATAAATTTGATAGGCCATAAACCTGGTCCTGAACATAACGAACACAACTAAAAAAATCATCAAATTCGGTGCACACATAAAAAAAGTTATTGAATGTAAAAAATTTAGGCTCGATTTTTATTTATATAGATGATTAGGAATTACATATCATGTATTTATACAAATACAAAACACAAATGAATAGCATCTTTAATGGTTTGCAATTATTAATATATTGTGTAGGGTAAAAGTGGTAGATTCGCATAATTTTGAAAAAATCAATTTTTTAGAAATCCGCAGCTCCGGGACCAAAAATGGTAGAGTCCTGCGTTGACCACTCAATTTATTGGAAAATCTATTCTCTTTGATCTTGTCAACAATTTTTTTTCTCGAGAAACTCAGGGTTTTCGAGATTAAATGGAAAAATTGAAAAAAAGTCCGAAGTTTTGGGGGTGAAGCCGCCCGCTGGTGTGTCAGCGAATTTCAGATTCGAATTCAGCGCCCCAAAATACTATAGATCAAGAAAAATTCTTTCGGGGCTGTTTCCTGAAAAACGACCATTTGACTGGACATTTGTGGTGGGAGGGGGTTGGAGGGGTATGAAAATACCCCAGAATATGTTTTTTTTTTCAAATACACATCTAATAGGTGTTAAATGAGCCTTGTAATACAATATGATTTTTGTTAGGAAGGCTTGAAAAGATATTATAATGAAAAATTCGTATTTTGGCTGTAGGACATGATGTTCTTTTTTTGTGTATTCTCCCTCCCCCTCTACTAAATTAGAAAATTCCTAAGGAATCCTGTTCAGAATTAATTGTTCTTTCACGTGATGTCTGGTTTTTCATCATTACTAGAAAAAGATTCAAGTTGTATAGGGTGAAAGTGGTGGGTTTGCACAATTTTGAAAAACCCTCAAAAATACACATTTTTTGAAAATTCGTAGCTCCGGAACCAAAATTGGTAGAGTCCTGCGCGACCACTCAATTTATTGGAAATTTTTCCGAGAATGATTTATCTTGAGAAACTCTAGGTTTTCGAGATTAAAAGGAAAAATTGAGAAAGGTCCGAAATTTTGGGGGTTTTGGGGGTGAAGCCGCCCTCTGGCGTGTCAGCAAATTTCAGATTAGAATTCAGCGCCACAAAATACATATAGAATCGTCGAGAAAAATTCTTTTGGGGCTTTTTCCTGAAAAACGACCATTTTACTGGTCTATAAGTTCTAGATTTCGAACAGCTGGAGTCAGAAAATTGGCTTTCCAAAACGGGGCGTAGTCGCAGTCCACGTTCAAATTAAATTTCTAAAAACTAGAAAATTGAAGAGAATATAGTGTAAAGTTTCAGATATTTTGAATTATTTAGGAATGTTTTATTTCGTCAAGAAAAAACGTTTCCAATTATAGAAATGAGAAAATAAAGATTATCATAAAAACTGCGACTATGCCTCCTTTCGGAAAGCCAATTTTCTGACTCCAGGTGTTTAAAGCCTAGAATTTAGCAAAATTCCGAGCTTGGAGACCGGCCCTAAAACATATGATAGGATAACCATTCAAACAGTGTAGCTTCATTCAGTGCAAGCATTTCTTCTTATTGCGTTGCGGACACCGGTGCGGGATGAGTGCAGGATAACACATTTTCAAGCTGTGATTATACGGTTGAAGTTTGCCGCTCCCTTCGTTGTCTCGCATCGGTGTGGGCAAGGCTTAAACCGACTCAAAACGTGGAGTTCTTTCCACCGATTTCTATCCGGAGGTAGAAATCTTAACGTGCCTGCCGAGAAATCTTAGATTTTCCTGAGGTTTTAGAACTTATTCAAATACGAAAACGTATTGTTCTCAAATCACATCTTCAGACTAATTTCATGAACATGTTTTTTCATAATTCTGACAAGAAGTCTTGAGATCAGTTTTTGGATTTCCCTACGTATCTAGACTTATGGTGATGTTCACTTCAACCTATTAAGAATTCCTTATAATAATGTCAATGATGCTTTCCACTCAATCATAACACTTTCAAGTGAATCTCTCTATGGATTTATCAAGTTCATCTTGTGAATTTCTCTTCACGTGTGGAGAGAAATACTTATACGACTAGGTAAGTTATGGAGGAGTTAGTATAACTGAACTATCTATGCTACAATAGATTTTGTTCATTGAATAGATTTGAACTAAGTTACTTACACCAAACACTACGTCAGAGCCTTTCAACTGCGGAAGATTTTCCAACAGCTCCTCAAAGTACATGGACAAAGAGTCCAGTGTTTCATTGCAGATTACCTCGTATTCATTTGGAGTGACAGAGCTGAAACAAAACCAAATATATTAACAATAAAATAAAAATAATAAATAAATAAACCAAATATGTATTTCAGAAACACTTTTTGGAAATTTTATTTGAATGTGAAATTGAAGGATGTGATACCAAGAGCAAAAATCTTATTTTTTCTAGGGTTTTCTTTGTAATACACATAAAATGTGTGTAACAGTATACGTTGACAAATTTTTATCAACAAAGAAAACAACAACTTTCTAGTAGAAAAGTATTTGTAGACAACATTAAATTGTTGACAACATTGATCCATTCCACAAAGTATAAACTTAATCTACGATCAAAGTTGCCCAGCATTACCTCACAAACACAGACTTCATCCTAGAAAAGCCAGTAAAGAGCAGTTGAAACGCAGGAATGCTTGGTTCACTCCATAACTGGAACGAATTAAATAGTTTGTCACTATGCTCTACAATGTACATGAAACAAATCCTTCTCTGCTAGGTACAGACTACACCAACTACCTTAGAGCAAAGTCAATTTACAGGATGGAAATGGATAGAGTGGAAAAGGACCATAACCGAGTCAAGGCAGCATGGAACCTAATCAGTGACTCATACAAATCACAAACAGTGATATAGTGCAAGCATAGCCCGGATCAAGTCAACAATGCTTTCCCAAGTGCTGTGGCTGAAATAGTCGATGGGATTCCAGCCTCTTGTAATGATCCAGCCATGTCAGTGCCTGAGTCTCCTCAAAAGTTTTATTCTTTCAGGCCTTTAAGCATGAATAATCTGATAAACATTGTCAGGAGGTTAAAGGTCACCTGCAGCCAGGAAATGTTTATGGAATCTCAGTAGCCTATATGTGCTAAAGAGTATCATGAGTGTGATATCAGAACCATTGTTGTATTGTTAACTCTTGTCTTGAAGATGGTATCTTCCCTGAGTGACTCAAAATCTCGAAGACAGTGCCCATTTTCAAGAAGAGTGATCCTGAAGTACTTGGAAGTTTCAGACCTGTATCCATTGTACCAATTATAGTTAACATCATTGAGACGGCTATTAGGTTACAGATCTACAACCACCTAGAGAAAATGTCTTTTTGGTGGATGTGCAGCATGGTTTCAGAAGAGGGAAATCGACCACCTCAGCTGCACTCTCTTTGATTGACAGTATTCACAAGGCTTTTGAGAAGCAGAAATCAGTCAACCTGGTGCTGTGTGATCTCAATAAGGCCTTCGACTGTGTATCTCATGACATCTTACTGAAGAAACTCTCAAGATATGGCTTTCGGGGCAAAGCATGAGGCATGGTGGCTGATTACCTGATGGAGTGCAAGCAGATTGTTTCTTTGATGGGAGCCACATCAAAAGAGAAGCAGATGCCTAATGGTGTACCACAAAGTTCGGTGCATGGGTCTTCTGATCATGGCTCTTCCTGATCATGATAAATAATTTTGAGATTGCTGAATTCTCGCCTGCTGTTCGCAGACGATACCATAATTTTTCGCAAACGATACCATAATTTTTCGCAGACGATACCATAATTTTTCGTAAAGATAGTGAACCCACAGAAGTAAGGGCAAGAGCGCAGCAACTCTTCTGGTTTGCTGCAAACAAGCTGCTTTTCAATGAAGGATAAACCTAGGAATTGATGTGCACTCTTGGCAGAACAAATCACTATCAAAATCCTGTTTACCCTCCTTGGATTTGGTATTGACTCAAAGTTGACATGGGAGCCACACATCCTTGGAGTGTGTAAGAAGTTATCAAGGGTGATAGGCCTATATCTCATCAGGATACTGAGAGGGCAATATCACCACTATAGCACCAGACGGAGGAACGACACTCATGTGTCAGCGGTACGATCCAGACTGACCAAATATGGACCTAAATACATCTGCTCAACAGTATGCAACTGTTTGCCAAATGAGTTGAAGACATTGGAAAATTTTAACCAATTTGAAAATTAATTTGAAAGCTTCCTCACAACAAGACCATACTATTGTTTACAAGAGTACTTCGGGGAAAGAATCTCATTACACCGACAACAGGAACCATGGAAAGGAAATTGAGCTCTACTATGATGAATAATCTGACGACCACGGCGCAAACGCGCTTCCAGTGGGCACCACTACAACACTCAAAGGAGGACGAATTTTGATGTGTCATGCTGTTATCTGTCAAGAGTGAGGGACTGTTTCCCCGTACTGGCATTGAATATGTTCAATTTCAAATGAATTCCACATATGAATTTACATGCAGAAGTAGTATGAGCAATCTCAGGAGATCTGATGAAGTGAAGATTAACATATGGTCGGATAGTCATGGGAGGGGTGTCCGTGAGTTGCTGGATCAGGCCTTGCCCTCAAATATTACTTGCACCTCATTTGTAGCTCCTGGAGCTCCTATTGAAAAAATATGTCAATCTATATTAAACGATTCTCAGATAAAAACTAGTCCTAATAGGGAAAATGAATGGACGATTATAATAGGAGGTACAAATAGTGTCACTGATGATTTTTCTGAGAATCATATTAAGGTGTATCTGAGGTGGCTGGTCAGGGTTATGGAGGAACATGCTAATAGAAATTTAATTATTACTACTATTCCTTACAGGTACGACTTATTTGCTAACTCACACATAATTTGATGATTACTAAACTGAATAGAGCCATCCGAAAAATTCAGTATGTGAGTAACGTTAAAATTGTCGATCTCTGGATGTTTGAACCGACTAAGCATACACGGCATGGCCTTCATATGAACAGGTTGGGAAAGAAAACAGTATGCAAATTGATAGCGGGTATCATAACAGGAAAAAGAGAGCAGATAGAACAGACACATGAAAACGGCAGCCTTTACAAGCAGAAAAAGAATAATGTAATTGCATTTAAAGACACCATACAACCTTCACACAATATTCAATCTGTTGAGACATGTGACCTGATTGATTTAAACTGATTAGTCATGACAACTATGATAAAAATTATTTTTTATCAAGGCAAATAAATGACATGAATAAAGATAATGTTCAGAAGAGGATATAGACAACACTTCTACAAAAGAGGTGAATTTTATGACAGAGGTAAATAATTGTGTAGATTTAACAGAGCAAGAGTCCTTAATAGATGAAAGTAATGGTCAAGGGTGGAACAAGGTGAGATTATGGATCTGAATGGACTCGACAGGTCATATGTTATGTGTTTGAATATCCAGGGGTTTGCAGGGAAAATTGATGAAATAGAGACTACCTTTGAAACATATAAGCTTAGACCATTGGCAATCTGTTTGAGTGAGCATTGGCTGGAGGCGGCAAATTCAGGTATCCTAAACTCTCTCACTGGCTATTCCTTGAGGTCTCTTTTTGTAGGAAAAATAAGGCTAGAGGAGGAGTTGCAGTTCTACTCAGAGATGAAATTTCTTATCTAGGGAGAGATGATATTGGCGGTTTGTCAGTGGAGTGTTTGCTTGAGATTTCGGCAGTGGAGTTGAGGGATGATTGTTTTCAAAAAGGAAGGGGCACTGTTATCGTTTCAATCTATAGGCCACCCATGCTTCATTCAAGGAATTTTTATTTAGTCTTGAATTGCTTTTTAAAAGATTACGTCTTGAGTCAATAAAGAAAAGTATATTTGTTTGTGGCGACTTTAATATTAATATATTGGATCAAAAGTCTAATAATAGCAAAAAGTTCCTGAATCTATGTTCTTCTTATCATTTAGGACCTATGAATAATTCCCCTACAAGAGTTCAATTTCAATGCAATCACACATCTATATCTTGCATAGATATTATTTTGACAAACTTAGAAATAAGTAATTTGAACTGTACTACTCTGGATATTGGGCTGTCAGACCATCATGCATTGTTCTTTCAGGTTTCTGAAGCTGCTTTGAAAATTAAAGGATCCTATGTAAGTAAAAGATATTTTCCAGAACCTGCTATTAAAAATTTTACCTCACGGTTGGAAAGGGAGACTTGGGAGAGTTGTTTGAGAGCCACTTCCTGTTTGGAGGGTTTTGGCAGGTTTTTTCATAGTTATAGACAATGTTTCTTGGAGTCTTTTCCATTGAAAACATTCAAGGTGAACACTGGTGACAGAGCTTGTAGGGGATGGCTGACTAAAGGTATTAAGGTATCATGTAAACGCAAAAGGGAAATTCTTGAGATGTTGCATTGCAATCCTAACCCTACCACTATGGAATATTTCAAGAAATATAAACTAATTCTGAGAAATGTTATAAGATTGGCAAAAAGGAAATTCCTATCTCACTGCATTACTTCTTCCAGCAATGTAACAAAGACAACTTGGAGGGTTATCAAAAATACACTTGGTAATAATAAAACTGCAGGTCCTTGTCCGGTACTCAGGATGGGCTCCAGCTTGATCTCTGATCCACAACAGGTGGCCAATTCCTTCAATAAGTATTTTAATACAGTTGCTGAAGGATATATAAACTTGTCTTCAAGGAATTCGGCGGGTGGAAGGAGATATGAGAGGATCTTTGATGCTCCCCATAATAAGCCTAAATCAGCTTTCCATTTCAAAGAAATAACATGTGATGAGGTACTCAATATTATCAATGGTTTAAAAAATAGCAGATCATCAGGGTGGGATGAAATTCCAACATTTATTTTGAAACGAACTGCTCAGCTTATTTCAAAACCTCTCTCACATGTTATCAATTTGTCGTTTGGAAGGGGGGAATTCCCAGATTTACTAAAATTCTCATCCATAAAGCCACTGTATAAGAAGGGTGATTCACAGGAAGTGTCAAACTTTAGGCCAATTTCTCTGGGAACGGTATTTTCAAAAATATTTGAGAGAGCAGTTCATATTCAGTTGAATTCCTATTTTGAGAGAAATCATCTTTTCTGTGATTCCCAGTTTGGATTCAGGAGGGGTAGAGGTATTGACAATGCTATGTTTGGACTGAATAAGGAGGCTCTTAGTGCTTTGGATGGATCGCAGAAGGTACTTGGTATCTTTTGCGATCTGTCCAAGGCCTATGATTGCGTGGATCATGACCTGCTTTTGTCCAAGTTGTGGCACTATGGTGTGAGGGGAGTTGAATTTTTGTGGCTGCAATCATTCTTGCGGGGTAGATACCATAGGGTTTCAGTTGTTGCTGATGGAATGGTTTTCAACTCTACTTGGTTGGCAATGAATCGGGGTATTCCACAGGGATCTATTTTGGGACCATTGCTCTATCTGGTATATGTAAATGATATCTCAAAGTTTGTTAATTATGATCTAACTCTATTTGCTGATGATACAACAGCTCTCATTAAGGGTGGAAATGTTGATTCTTTGATTGAGGGAGCAAGAACTTGTTTGAATGAGCTTAATGAGTGGTTCAACTATAATGGTTTGTCATTGAACCCTAGTAAAACCAAATTGGTGCTTTTCATGCTCGAAATGTCCAGGGAACGTTTCATGTTAAACTAGACTCAGATACCACCTTGAAGCCCTCTGATGGAACCACTTTTCTGGGATTGTTCTTGGATAGTAATATGAAGTGGAAGTCTCACTCTTCTGAACTGTTGAGGAAGCTGAGTAGAGCAACATTTGCGGTGGGTGTGATCTCCAGGGTTGCAGGTACAAGTACAGCGTTAATTGTGTATCATGCTTATTTTGCATCCCATCTACGCTTTGGTATCATTTTTTGGGGCAGAACAACAGAATTTGAATCTATTTTCAGGACTCAAAAAAAGCTTTGAGGCGAATATTCGGCCTGACAGACAGGTGTTCTTGCAGACCCATATTTAGAGAACACTCCCTCCTTACAGCCCGGCAGTTTATGTCTTAGAGTTAGCTCTATTTGTTTTTAGAAATAAGGACCGTTTCCAGGAGGGACAAGTGGCGCATTTATATAACACACGATTCAGGGGACTCAGGTATCCAGAGCACAGGCTGACTCTCTTGGAGAAGGGCCCTTATTACATGGGCATCAAGGTTTACAATGTCCTACCACAGATAGTCAAGGAAAGTGCTACTCCTGGTTTATTTAAGAAAAAATTAAAAACCATTCTCATAGGTATGTGTCCCTATAAAGTTGAGGAATTTTTTGAGAAGATAGCCTCTACATGATTTACCAATATAGTATGGTCACTGCTAGTGTTCTATTTATGTAATAGTTGGTTTGCTTTGGGTTGGGGTATGACAGTGGGTTTATAAGTGATCCACATTCATGTTTTTTTTTTCTCTTTCTTTTTCCCATTTTGAATAATTAAATGACATTTCACACATCACTAGAGCCTAGCTCTGCTTTTGTGATTTTTACGTGAAGAATTGAATAAAATAAAATAAATAAAATAAATTATTTGCCAGAGCCAGTGAGAGAGCGCTCAGTGAGTGGCTTTAAGAATCAAGGCGTCTTTGTCAATGTGGTTGATTGGCAGAAGTCTTTATGAAATAGACGATGTATTTATTTATTAATATAATTTAATGAGAATACTTATGATCTTTAACACTGCCATCGTATAATCATGTTAGTGTGTGGTCTATAGACCATTGTTAAGAACAGTTTTTATATAGCTTCTGCTATAATTGTTTATGTTAACATAAAAATGACGCTATTAAGCCAGGAATATACTATCTAAAAATTGTAAATACATCCACACTTTAATTTTAATTGATATTGTCATTTTACTTACTCGGATTCAGTATGGTTGAGCCGCAGTGAAAATGAAAGGAATTTTGTTGTTGAAGCGCTACTTGTTTCAAGTAGGCCTATAGGAGATTTGTGAGAAATAAAACATTTATTTTTTGATAAAGCAGTAAGATTTCTACAATATGCAGAGTTTGTGATGCAAAACACATTTCTGGAAGGTACTGCAAATGTCATTCGAAGTGCAGATAAAAGTAGTTTCACCATTTTTCCAATTCATGCACTGTTTCCTGAGAAAATTCAGTAATTTACTGGACGGAGATAAATGGAGCCAATATGGGCGTGCTGATTATGATTTATGTATAAGTGAATAATAATTATAAAATAGTCTATTAATCCACAATATTAATAATAAACAAACGCCGAATTTTAACCTCAAAATATAACCTCACTCTTACAAATCTTACAATTTCTATCTCTATATACAGTCGATGTTTATAAAACATCGACTGTCACTCTCTATCGAGATGCGGGTTGAATAGATTTTCAGATACAAGATGAACAACATAAAGTTCATATTTCAATCTACTATAATTAATTTTTTTTTCTACAATCTGATTTGATTTTGAATTATAACTTCAATTCTCATTACTGCTGAATAGAAAATTGATTTTTATTAGGAATGTTCGTGCTGAACACATTTTCAAAAGTATGATATTGGAAGTGATTTCACTCATTAAGCATAAAAATGTTCGTTTTCATATTTAAAGATTATCTACTATTTTTTCATTTCCAAAATCGAGATTTAACTCCCAATATAAATAGTAAAAGTGAAAAAGAAATGACAAGGCCTTCTATTATTTTCACATTAATTTGACCACCATCTTTAACGTCATACGTTCGCAGTAATGGTGGAATGGTAAATTTCAGGTTGTCATTTTAAATTGCAAATAACACGTGAATTGTGGAAGTTTTTGATAAATAAACTTTCATCATGCCGAAGAATAAAGGTAAGAAACTTTATGCATATATTTTATTAATGTTCACAAGCATTTATTCTTAAATGATGAGTTTCTACATTGCATAAGTTGTAACCAATTCCCATACACAACACGCCTTCTGGTAAAGATCAGAGAAAAGGGAATCAAAGATTCAAAATCAATTTGGCCATTTCATTTTTTAAATTATCTTGGTTTTTTTACATTATTTGAAGAAATTTTACTTTGATAATCTATACATCTAAGAATACCAATTGCTGATAGTTCTAGCCTAGCCTACCTACCTTTAAATCTTATAGTTTTTTGTGACTCAATTTCCGTGTTTATTATTTGATTTTTTTAAATTTTATATTGTATGCAGCTTATTTTGTAATTAATTTATTTCACCATATATCTGGCTATTAATTTGAAGTCTACTCAAAGTTTTACCTCAACAAATAAGTTAGTAGGTCGCTGTGAAAGGTGTAAGAATTAATAGAATAAATCAAATGTTAGTGAGTTATATTAATATTCCTATAGCATATAGGCTGCATTATTCAATTTGTATAGGCTACTTAAGATATTCTAAGTATAGGATTAGTTTCATATCAAACTTGAATAAAACTTGATGCTTACTAACTTGATTTTGTGAATATTATATACTGTGCCCATATTGAAACACAATTTAATAGGCTAACTTACGTACATGTAATATTTTTTTGATTACCAAGCTACACTAATACTTATTAGAATTACTTATTTCTATCTTACAGGAAAGGGAGGTAAAAATCGTAGAAGAGGAAAGAACGAAAATGAAACTGAAAAGAGAGAATTGGTCTTCAAAGAAGATGGGCAAGGTAATAATTAATTTTTGTATTCTCCATTCCATATTACTTTATTCTACCAATGCAATTGCATTAGTATTAGTAGGTACCGGTACTTTAATTCTCTACCTTGGTCCGACCGCTGTAAGAAGCGACATACCAATGCAATTGCATTAGTATTAGTAGGTACCGGTACTTTAATTCTCTACCTTGGTCCGACCGCTGTAAGAAGCGACATCGAACGTGACCCAAGGGTATATATATCCCATCAGCTGAGACAGATTTGAGGAATGTCACTTCTACTTTTAATGAATTCATTGCAGGTGAATCATTGATTATTTATATACCTCTCACTATTTCTTCCTTGAGATGTCCTGGAAAAGTTTTCTCAGATTTGATGAAATCTTATTTTCATCATCAAAATCAGCCCTGAACTTTTAATCAAAAAAGAACGTTCTCTGACTAGTTTCTCGATTATTAGAGGGCGTATGAATTAAGAATGGAGTGGAGTCTCCATTCACTACCTCCTAGATTTACATAATTAGGTAAATTTAGATGGTAGTGCTCCAGCCCACCTTATTATATGTTCACTTTATATCATCCTAATTCAATATTTATAGTGTGATGATTGATGGCGTCTTGTAATGAATAAAGATTAAAAAACACAAATTGTCCAATATGGTTGTAATTTGGGGTCTAGAGTGCTGGCTTATACAAGAAAGCAGAGGATCAAGACCTAAACTCTTGTCCCGTGTCGCTTCTCACAGAATTACTTGATACACAAATGCACGGAAATATAATATTATACACATTATTTTTATATAGACTACTCGTTCCTTTATTTAAATAACACTGTTCAACGTACCATTTGTATTACAAACAGAAAAGCTACTTATCCTACTGATGAATCATCATTTCTTATTTATAAATATTCAGACCTCAGTTAATTTTATCAAAGATTCATTTTACGATGTTTTCCTGGATGATCATTCTAATGGTTCAAACAAACGTGAAAAATTTAACATTGAACACAGTATTGAACATCATTAATAACAAACTTGTAATCTACTCAGGCAAATTTGAATTTCAATATAATCTACTTCCTTATGAGATATTTTCATATTGTCAAGTTTTGAATGCTGATTTTAAAACTTTTTTGTTTTTTAAAACAAAACTTTTTGATGTTAAAACAAAATTTTTGGAGAGAAATAGTACCTACAGGCTCAGCCTAATTGTAGCCTATTATGATTAGCTTATAGTAAAAAAAAACTGCTTGTTTTGTGTTCATTCTATAGTGTATAGCCATTTATTACCATTCAATTGGTTATTTCTAATCTTTATCTTATTGGTGTATGATGCATGTTTTGCTTGTAGAATACGCTCAAGTCACAAAAATGCTGGGAAACGGGCGCTTGGAAGCTATGTGCTTTGACAGTGTGAAGCGACTTTGTCATATACGAGGGAAACTCAGAAAGAAGGTAACAACATTATTAACAATATCAGTTTAATTTACTAAGTAAGGAGATGTGCATAGAAAAATTCCATTAAAAATAAAATCATTTTAAAAATGAATCTTAACGAAAACGTGCTCTTCACAATTCCAATTCAAAGTCAAAGTCCTTGCCACCCTCCCTCCCACAGCCCCCTCCATAGATGTCAAGACGAAAGAATTGGCTTTTATTTGGGTGCTTGGAGCTGCTTCCAGTCCTGGTCTCAACAGCCAGCAATAGTACCATAGCTACCAACTGTTTAATTAAATTGAAATAAATTTCATCATATCGTAATAAATTTCACAGCTATCAAATATATATATTAAATGTTCAATAAAAATAAAAATGAAAAATATATTTCATTCAAGTTCAATTCTACGATTCCTTTCTCCAATTTTAGTCTAATTCTTTTTTGATTTCTAATTTTAAATCTCTTTTCTATCAATTCATAAGCTACACCTTTCCTTATTCATAACTCACTCAAATCTTAAATATCCCGTTTGTAACCGCCCCCTAAATACCCCATAATGTCCCCTGAATCTGTACCTTTTTCTCTCCATCCATCTGCACCGCGTAATCTGTGGTCTCTGCTGCTACAATTGAGTCTCCGTGCGTACTCTGTGGTCACACGACCGTTGGATTCAAAACTGCAGTCTGCTCGGATGAGAAAGGGAACTCAGTTCCCGAAATTTCCCCCATTTCTAATGTAAGTTTTTAAGTGTTTTCAATCTATTTATATCGTGTCTCCTGTTTTAATTTATATTACAAACTTTAAAGTGTCTTCTGTTATGTGCTATATATATATATATATATATATATATATATATATATATATATATATATATATATATATATATATATACTAGCAAGAACCCGTGCTTCGCAAGGATCTATTTAAAACTTGACAAAAAGAAAACTTGACGTAATGAAATTTTGAAGAATTGAGAAAAGGCCTATAACCATCCTTGGTTAATTAAGACGTGATAATGCGTCAAACATAATTTTCCTATTACGTACGTGTATAAGCCAGCTCTTCACTTTATATAATTATTATAGATATAGTTAACGACTGCAAGAGATAGGACTGTGGAACAGAATAGTGGTGAAACTATGATAGCGCCAGAAGTGTCTCAAACACAATAGTAGGTACTACATGAACTTTTTGAAAGTGATTTGAAAAAATGTTAAAACAACAGAACTGAATCCTTAACATTCTACCTTCATTTAGAGAGGCTTTTGTTTGAGCAGAATGGAAATCTATTTATAAAAAAATGAATGTCTGTTTGTGTGTTTGTTTGTATGTTTGATTGTTCCCTGTAGACTTAAAAACTACTTGACATAACGGCATGAAACTTTGGGAATATGTTGTGTGAATATTGGGGATGGTTTCTGAAAGAAATTTTAATAGGGGGGCTGATAATAATTATTTATTAATCCATTTTACAGACATATGTTTTCGAAATTTTCGGCCGATCGGCTACTGAAGAACGAAAAGATGATCATGATTCAAGATCATATTGTGATAATATGATTTAGCAGCTATCTATTAAAGTTACCAGCTGTAATAAACATATCACCCTGTGATAAATTATTGTGTACTGGTATTAAAACGGTAGTTTGGAGTTGAAGTGTAGTTGATTGGTACCAGCTGTTGATAATGGTTCCTTAGAAGACCTATACAAATAATTATCACTCCCTTATCATTGAGAAACTGGAACATGTTGAAAAAAATTATTCACCTAATGAAAGAGAGTATAATTATAATATATTGTATAGTATATATGTATAGTATTCATATTGCATTCATTAATTACTGAAGAATGAAAGAATAATTCACAATTTTTTGAATTTAGCTTAGCTTATATTCATCCTAAAATGGAAAGAATATGGAATTCTGTGTGATTCATCGCACATCGCATATTTCCTGGACCATATATCGACAATCTACAGCTATGAAAACATTGAATATTTTTCTTTGAAACACTGATATAACTTTTTTTTTTAATTGAAAACTTCACTCATAGATATTACTACCAATTGATTGAGAAGAATAATATGTTATCGGAATAATGAATGCTGCATGACTAAGCACATAGGAAGTCCGTATTGAGATGTAAATGAACATGTTGATTGTCAGATAAATTTCATGATTCACCAAATAAAGTAAAGTGTAACATGAAATACATTGGCGGTACGAAGTTCGCTGGGTAAGCTAGTTGTAAATTAAGCTTTATTATTAATAGACAATGCTGAAAAAGACAGGCTCAATCACCAGGAATACTATAAATCTATGAGGGACCAGTAAGCCATTAATTTCGAGTAGTTCAATTACTTCCATTATGGACACTGGATACATTATGGACAATCAATACGTATGAAATTTATTAGCTACCGTACAGAATAAAAAACTTTTGATTGCAGTGACCCTGACTACAGTATTATGAATAACCATTCGGATCAAATATAAGGAATTACTTGCATCTCTCATCAACTCGTAATTTTCATTCACAAAATATTAACTATATATATATATATATATATATATATATATATATATATATAATATATATATATATATATATATATATATATATATAAAGTTATATTTAATAAACTCACGGATAGTACTCAAGTTTGTCTTTTTCTGGCCGTGCTACAAATAAATGTAGGTATATGTTTGACATTTTGTTTCTGTAATCGTGTTGTCTATTTTTGATGGCAATGAAATTTGAATTTGAAAAAAAAATTATCAACAAACTCCTAACCAAAGAAAACCTTTGTGCTCTGTTCTGAAGAATGAAGTTTGAAGAATATTTGTGCAAAGTTTCAAGTCTAGGCCAATTAGTTTGAGCAGTAGTGTGATTATACATCAAAATTTTCGAAAAGTGCCCTCTCCTGAACCCCCCTGTGCTCCTGATTGGAATTTTTCTGCATAGATCTGATTTTTTTCGTACCTGAACGAAAAAGTTCCTCATGACTTTGCTGTGCAATGAACGGTTGAAAAGTGAAAATTTTGGGGGGCCCAGCTCCCTCAGGGAGGGGGCAGATTTCTGAAAATCCTTTTGTAGTGGATGTTTTGAGGCTATAATAAACAATCGTGCGAAATTTCAAGTTTTTAGGCTTAGTAGTTTGGGCTGTGGTGTGATTTCAGTTTGTCGGGGCTTAGCCTTTTAGATATAGGTAGAAGAAGAAGAAGAAGGAGAAAAAGAAGAAGAAGAAGAAGAGAAAGGACGAGAAGAGGAGTAAGAAGAAGAAGCAGAAGAAGAAGAAAAAGAAGATAGATTATTATGTTGCTTTGGCCTGTGATCTGTATAAATGTCCTGTAACAACTAAAGTTGCGTCCACACATGCCGAACCGAACCTCGAACCGCGCAGCAAACCGTGCATTCCTCCGAACATCTTGCTTTTCAACGAACATGAGCATATTTTTCATAATGTTAAAAATCAGCTGTTAATCATTCGCCGTACCGTACTCCGAACAATTCGCCGTGCCGCTTGCCTCTGTTCTAACTGCTCGCCTCACCTCACTCTGAACGCTGAACTTTTCAGCCAATCAGAGCCCTCGACAATTCGCCGTGCAGCTCGCTCCACAATATTTCGGCTATCCATCACAAGTTGAAAAAATCTGGTGTGGCGCACTCACACAACTTTCCTTGCCGTTATGAAAATTGATCACCTGACGCTAGTGTTCACGCGCATCTCAAGTCTAATTATAAACAAAGATCTGAGCCAGCTGGTGACAGGAAAATAACGCTGGAGACATACGAGGTCTGCTATCTCTTCATAGTGAATCATTTAATAGAATCAACAGTTTGCAATTGGATATTCACATTTTCTCGAATTTTGAGCTTATTTTCAATTTTAGGTGACAATTTTTTACCGAACATTAATTGTAGTGATTCACATTTTCAATCTTTTCCACTGAAAATTTTTTGTTTAAATTGTATCTGAAGTCTGATAATTGGGAATCTAAAATCAAACTTTGCTTAGATGGGGCGGAGCTCCTGAAATTTTTACAGATATGTATGGGACTTGTGACAGTTTATGGAGCTTATCAATGACTATTTTAGGTATAAAATTAATCAAAATCGTTGGAGCCGTTTTCGAGGAAATCGCGAAAAACCCTGTTTTTGACAACATATTTTTGCCATTTTAGCAGCCATCTTGAATTGCATTTGTTCGAAATCATTCGTGTCGGATCCTTATATTGTGAGGACCTTAAGTTCCAAATTTCAAGTCATTCTGTTAATTGGGAGATGAGATATCGTGTACACAGACGCACATACACTCATACACACACACACACACACACACACACACATATATATATATATATATATATATATATATATATTATATATATATATATATATATATAATATATATATATATACAGACCAATACCCAAAAACCACTTTTTTGGACTCGGGGACCTTGAAATGTATAGAAATTTAGAAATTGGGGTACCTTAATTTTTTTCGGAAAGCAATTCTTTCCTTACCTATGGTAGGTAATAGGGCAAGGAAAGTAAAAACATGCGAACATGAATACAGAAGTATGGGCAATTTTTTATTTGATTAAATTCATGTTTTGAAGAATTCATTGTTACGAATGATAAATTGATAGGAGCTTATAAATATTTTCTAATTCAAATGAAATAACTTCTGAAAAAAATAATGATTGGATAAATACCAATATTGAATTATTGTTGACCAAGAACTCAGTACATCGACAATTCATTCAACTAATTCTGTATTGATAAAATTATAATCATTTTCTCTATTGATAATCAATTTCATCAACTAACTGAAAAAATTACTTCAATTTCCATGAATTTATTAATAGAATTATTATATAAATCTAAAGTGTAGGTCATATCTAAATTCACAAAGAGTTCGATTCTTTTTGGCAAGATAGATGTTATTCAATGCAGAAATCATTGTTATTTTACTAAAAGATAGGATAAAATGAATAGTTCTCTTTCAGGGGGAGTTTTGACAACCCACAAAACTCATTTTTCATTTGAAGAAATAATATCAAAAAGGTGCATAGGACCTTACTTTTTTGTTCAGCTTGCCAAAATACCCCTCATTTCAATATTAAAATTTCCGACTGACTGTACAGTGACTCAACCATTCTATCAAGGCTTGAATAATTATGAAATTTTAATTAAATAAAAATGGTAGAGAATAATTATCATGTAGATATCAACACCATTATTTAAAGACATATCAACTGCATGCGTTTTCATATTGCCGATACAGCATTGATAAAACTGTAGGCGTTTATTTAGCAGTCTCAAAAAACTGTTCTAGCGGAAATAGTTATTTGTGCAACTAGTGCGCAAAGTGACAGTTTGCTGCACCGAAAGAAACGTTTACGCCCGAGCCGTAGGCGAGGGCGGAATGGCTTCTTGAGTGCAGCAGAGGAACTTTGCTCACGTATTTCACATTAAACTTTTCCTACAGTTACCATTGAATATGAAAAATGAATAATTATGGGTAAAATGATGGCTGAAATCCATCAAATGTTTGTGTGTGTGATGCTGTTATTAATAAAAACCTTAATTCATTTAAAAATTAATAATCCAATTGAGTTTGAAAATTCTCAGCCAAAATTCTCATTTTATTCATTCAAGAATCAGAAAAAATACAGATAGAACAAAAAATTCACATTCAACATACACGCCAGCAGCTTGTTGGCTGAACCGAGCTGCAAAATGGCTGAACACAACAAGATGGCTGAACCGACAAGCGCGCGACCTAGCGGGAAGAATCGTACCTAAGTTTGTTTCATCCAGCTAAAAATTACTGAAACACGATTCAGAAATTTAGACTTTTGCTCAAATTACCGAGAAAAATGCTCAATGTAAACTGAGAAATATTTATAAAAATAACAAAGACAACAGAGAATATTTATTGTAGTATTGTTATGTTTTTTATTATTTCTATTCTTATGAATATCGAACGGTAATCATTTAACCTCAAAATTCGAATTTTATAATGTATATTTGCTACTTTTCTCATTTCTTGCAGTTGAAATAATAATATTATTATTGATAATTATTATCAATAAAAAGAACTATTATTTATTATTAAATGATGAGAATTCGTAAATGATGATTATTTAATTATGATTTAGATGAACATTATTCTTGTTTTGGATTTCTAGATTGGGATTTTATCATAAATGTAGGGTAGCCATTGAAATGATTCTCATCTAAATCTAACCACAGTCATTGTTACCAACTTAACTTTTGTTTTCGTGCACTAATCCTCCATTTAACCCACCAACTATTTTGTGTTGCCATGTTGCAAATCTGGAGTGCAGAAAAGATTTTTCCCGCACTAGAGCGGAAAAGTGAATCTTTGCGTTCTGTAATCAGTGCAAGAATCGTCACTTTTCAAGGTAACTGTAGGAAAAATTAATAATACATGCCACGTGTAGGCTTATACATTGCATCAGGAAAACGAAGTTCAAAACTATGGTTTTCCTAAACATATGTTTTTGAGATAATTTCTTTGATGCAGCTGTTTCACATTCACCATTATAAATAATTATACAGAGTTTGTGAAAATAAAAATATTTATTGATTACCAAAACAATACTATTATTATATTGATAATAATAATTAATTATTGAAACAATACTTTTATTATATCAATAATAATAATATTAAACATATTTATCAATTATCAGAACAATATTATTGAGGTTGAGTGGAATCAGGTAGAAAGCAATAATAGAACAGATGTTCTTTTTTGAATTTCTATCATATTATTTTGTTATTTCAAATGATTACAACATATGTTAGAATATCACATGTCAATAAATAAATTATCTCATTTCCATATGGCACTCACCTTTCCATGCTCATAACCTTACTTAATAGGATCCTTTTTCATCCTTTGAAACCCTTAGAGGCAAAATATCTCAAAATCCGTTCTTAGTGCGCGTCTAGCATGTTTGAAGAATATTTGTGCAAAGTTTCAAGTCTGTAGGACAATTAGTTTGAGCTGTAGTGTGATTTTACATCAACATTTTCGAAAAATTCCCTCTCCTGGACCCCCCTGTGCTCCTGATCGAAATTTTTCTGAATAGATAGAATTTTTTTCGTAGCTGAACAAAAAAGATCCTCATGACTTTGCTGTGCAATGAGCGGTTGAAAAGTACAAAATGTTGGGGGGGCCCCAGCTCCCTCAGGGGGGAAAATTTCTGGAAATCCTTTCTTAGTGGATGTTTTCAGGCTACCATGAACAATCGTGCAAAATTTCAAGTTTTTAGGCTCAGTAATTTGGGCTGTGGTGTGATTTCAGTCTGTCGGGGCTTAGCCTTTTATAAGTGTATATATATATATATATACAGGGTGTCCCAGATAAGGTGTGAACCCCGGCTACCATAGATTCTACATGCAATTTGCAACAAAAAAATGTTCAGTAAAATTTTCTCCCATCGACCTTCGTTTTCGAGATATATCTATTTTTCAATACTTTTCAAGTAGGCGTACTTTCAGTCATTAAATCGTCAATATCTCAAGATCCATTGGTCTTAAGTGAATTTTGAGGAGATCGTTGAAAAGAGGACAAAATGTCACATTGATTTGATGTATAAAACATGCCAAAGTCGATTATTGAGAAGTATTTTTTAGCGGTAAAAGTTGAAAAAGAGTGATTTTTGAAGTTTTTTTGAAAACTTCAGACACATTTTTCTCGATTTTTTTTCCAAGGTACGAAATAATTTTTATAGCGCAAAAACTTCCTTTTTTGATTATCTTTCTAATGAGACCAAATACAGGTGTCTAGCTCAAATCCTCGAATCAGAATTTCAGTTTAAATTCGATTTTTTAATTAAAAACGACTTATCTTGTTTGAGTGTGAATAATTGTCTACAATTTGATAGATTTGTGACGAGTGATTGAGGGCGTAAAAATACTTTTTCTTTAGGAAATTTGGCTGAGAAATTCAATGAAACTGGTTAGAAGTTCGTATCTGCAATTGTTATTGAGATACAAGTTGAACAAAGTTCAAAGTCGAGTTAAAATCTAAACTTTTCAAACAGTTTTTTCTTGATTTTTTTTCACAGTAACAATATTATTTTTCCAATAATGAAAAAGCTTTGCCATTTTATAAACTATCGAATGAGTATAAAATCGAATGAGTCTAAGATTACCTGCCATTTTTCAAAAGTTAACACTTAACACAAAAGCGAAGTGGAATGGTTACAAATAACTGGTTAATATATTAAACAAAAAACACAGTGCGGCTACAGTAGGCCTAACTTACAGTTTGTTTTTTTTTTTTGTTCAACAGTGAGCTAAAATATTTCTGAAAATTATTTTCAGCTGATAATTTCTTTTAAATATTTTCTTCTTTAAAACATAATAAAATCAGCTGTTTTGGAACAGCTGTTATTAGAATCCATGTTTTATTTGCAATCAGCTGCAACTTATGAGTTATTAGTTCTCTCCTCGTAAAACAGCAAATTTTTGTGGTGTAATGTACTACATAAGAATACATTTTATTCAACTTTTATTTGAATTTAGTTTACACAGCTTACATAATTCTTTTCAGAATTAAATTCTCTACGATTTTTATTGCGAAAAATTATTTGTTTACTGGTCATTAAAGAAAGTTATTGGGCATCAAACGTAGAAGTCTATTTTTCTCTACTTAGATTTTTTGCATATTTCAACTTTTTTCTCAAAAACTACTCACACTACAGCTTCCAGACTAGTTTTATTCAATTTTCCAGATATTTTTCCATATGAATCCAGCATAAGTTTTTCAAAAACTAGTCCCCAAACAATTCAGCATCGGTGTATTTCACCAGAGGAACTGAATTCTGGGCGAAATCTTTCACTCTGTATAGCTCGCTAATGAAGCGTTTATGGATATATGTTTATATGAATTTTTTTCTTATTTTTACCTCTACTATCACGTATTAAAATATTTTACCATAATTATGAATCACCCTGTATATATATATATGCATTTCACCATAGGAACTGAATTCCGGGCGAAATCTTTCACCCTGTATAGCTCGCTAATGAAGCGTTTATGGATATATGTTTATAAGAACTTTTTTTCTTATTTTTACCTCTACTATCACGTATTAAACGTATTTTACCATAATTAAAAATCACCTTATATAGACCCTATATACACCCTATCTACGATAGTAGAGGTAAAAATAAGAAAAAAGTTCTTATAAACATATATCCATATATATATATATATATATATATATATATATATATATTATATATATATATATAGATATATATATATATATATATATATATATATATATATATATATATATATATAATATATATATATATATAAAATAATTTAATACGTGATAGTAGAGGTAAAAATAAGAAAAAAGTTCTTATAAACATATATCCATAAACGCTTCATTAGCGAGCTATACAGGGTGAAAGATTTCGCCCGGAATTCAGTTCCTATGGTGAAATGCACCAATGCTGAATTGTTTGGGGACTAGTATAGTATTTGAGAAACTTATAATGGATTCATATGGAAAAATTGAATAAAACTAGTCTGGAATCTGTAGTGTGAGTAGTTTTTGAGAAAAAAGTTGAAATATGCAAAAAATCTAAGTAGAAAAACACAGACTTCCACGTTTGATGCCCAATAACTTTCTTTAATGACCAGTAAACAAATCATTTTTTTGCAATAAAAGTTGTAGGCCAGGGAGTTGAGAAAGAGGAAGAACTTCATTCAGGAGTCTGAATGCTATTCCGAATCTTAATTATACATTTTATCACCTCCTCCTATGTATAATGTTTAATAAATAAGTTGTTGGTGTGATTGATAACTCATTATACTCTATATGTATTCTGTATCATAATGTCGTACTAATGAAATGATCTTCCAATCAATATTATTAGAGATAAATGGTTAGTTGCATGAAAATCCAATCTAATTAGAATGCCGTCAAATTATGTCATTATTGATGAAGGAAATTGATTCTTTAATGACTTATTTATACAATGATGAATTCAACTGGTTTTTTGAATAACTGGCCTACGTTTTCACAGATATCTTTCAAGTAATGATTCAAATGTCATGCATATTTTAACTGTTTATGGGGCTATTATTAAAAGAAAGTACATTCGTATGACTTTTTTGTTGGTGGAGAGTCAGTCCTTGCGGGAGTGTTCCACCTGGCCAGTGGCCAGAACATATTATTTAAATCATTAATGGATAACAAGGGAGTGATATTTTTGTGTGCATTGAATTATTCCTTAGTTACGTTCAGTACTTATACTTATTTATACTAAACACCATTTTTCTTATCTGTGTTGTTTATTTTAGTGTTAAAAATGTATTAACTTAATATTAAACATGAAATGATTTGATGAGTCAAATAAATCAATTTCATAATATTGACTTGTATCTCATCTACCTCTAGTTTATATAACATTTCATAATATTCAATCATTTTTTCTAATTAGTGATTCAATTTTATTTTAGGTTTGGATCAACCAAGGTGATATTATTCTGATAGGTCTTCGAGATTATCAGGATGCCAAAGCCGATGTCATCCTAAAATACACTCC